>NC_139965.1:22005354-22050824 GCF_963993115.1 Abramis brama | reverse complement strand
CTTTCGTTCATCTTCGGAACACAAATTAAGATATTTTTAATGAAATCTGAGAGCTGGCTCACTCCTTCATAGGCTGCTAGGTAATTGATATCTGCCATCCCAGAAAAGTTAGTAAAGACATCGTTAAAATAGTCCAAGTGACTACAATGGCTCAACCTTAAGTTTATTAAGCGACGAGAATAGTGAGCCTACGTTCTGACGTACAACCCAGAAGCACTACGCTGTTACACTACATGAACTCACTCAGAGGCCCACACGGAAGAAAATGAATAGTTGAATAAAGTCGTTATTTTTGTTTTGTTTTTGCGCACAAAAAGTATTCTCGTCGCTTGATAAACTTAAGGTTGAGCCACCATAGTCACTTTAACAATGTCTTTACTAACTTTTCTGGGATGGCAGATATCGATTACCTAGCAGCCTATGAAGGAGTGAGCCAGCTCTCAGATTTCAACACAAATATCTTAATTTGTGTTCCGAAGATGAACGAAAGTCTTGCTGGGTTGGAACAACATGAGGGTGAGTAATTACTGACAGAATTTTCATTTTTGGGTGAACTAACCCTTTAAAGGAGTCATAATCTAGTATTACCTTGGATACCCACGCTCTATTATAGTCTTTCAGGCCCTTCTAAAAAAGAAAAGTTGAAAAAAAGTGGAAATAAAATTAACACAGATCTCCTCTGACCCTTATTTCTGAAGGCATTATTATCTCGCGAGATCTGATGCGATATTTTGGCTGTCGTGGACGGTCATTGTAATAATGCAAATGAGGGGCGCGTTGATTGGTGGCAGGAAGTAGGGGGGTTGACACCGCAGGTAACGCTTCAGCATATCATTCCAAAATGACATCATGGCGCAAGTTGTGAACGTTTCTGCATCTTTCACGGTCGAGTGCGTACTTCGAATCGGAATTCAGTAATGGCGGCGCTCGACTGAATATGAGGGGGAGAGGGGCAGGGCGGGATTCCTGCAGCATAGGTCTGCGGTGTCCATATATGGTATATCCTGCGCCGACTTGACGTCAAGTCGGCGCAGAAATTAACATCACGTATTTGAGTGCGCGTGCACGTGGGCTGGTTGACGAACCCAGGGGTAAACAAACGCTTCACTTTTAAATATCGGCTTCCCGGCCAGTGTATAATCGTTAGGCAATCATAACATACATTTTTTCTCGTGGAAAAGTGAAAATTACAGGTCATGACTCCTTTAATAATAGCCTAGTTTAGAATAGGCCTTACAGTACAGTCCTTTTCAAATGTGCTTTGTAATGAAGTTTACTATGTTTGAGGCAAAGGCTTGACTTGTTCTCCACATGGAAAATGATCATTGGGCTTAACAGAACTTATTTTTTAATGTTTCTTGAGTGAGAACATGGAAAAATCCAGACAATCAACATCAAAAAGCCTTTCCTATAAAACCACATCTGCATTGACTGCTCTGATCTTGCCAAGATCGCCCGCAGCCACTATCTCACGTCCATAGACCAAATCCACGTAGACAGAATTAATGGATTAATAACTCCAGAACTATGGGAACATCATGGGTGCTGTAAGAAATGGATGATGTTGGACGTGGGTCCTCGATAGTTAGTCATCTTTGGATTTGCATTTGTTGCATGTTTATTCTCTGCCTTTATGGCAGCTAACTGCATAATAGTCTCGCTAAGTGGCCTCTTAAAGCGTTTTTTTGCAAGCATATACATATGTATTATCTCATTTTACACTTAATTATCAACTGAATAAACAAGGTGGAATTTTGAACTGCGAAGTGGAAAAAGCTATATAATTTTACAAGCTGAGCAATCACTAGATTTTTGATGTGTTGAGTCACCTTTGTTTCTCTTGCCCTTGTTTTGACAATTGCCTGAGCTTTAGCATGTTTGCTTTCTCTGAATAGCGAAATAATGCACTTAAAAAAAATCAAGAAATCTTTTCTAGACAGTACTCGATCATCAAACATAATCTCATTAGTAATCATATACATAAAGTGTGGTTCTACATTTTTGTACATACTCAACAATAGCCGACATTATTAATGTATTGACATCACCTTTAAACCTTAGAGACAGAAAAACCTTAGAAAAGTCTTGTAGGTTCCAAGCATATTACATTTATTAAATTAATAGGTTGTTTTTATCATTTTTAATCAAGATTAATTATCAAACGTATTTTACCCATTTTCATATAATGATTACATTCACAAAATTCCTGCTTAAAAATTGTCACTTAAATTGTAACTGTACATTTATGCATGTCCTGATTTTGCAATTCTTGGGTCAATATATTTTGTCAGAGGGACAAAACATAAGATTTTATACCTAAAATCAGAGGGAAATCATAGGTGAATAACACTGATGTAGAAGCACCTAACCCTGGTTGTAAGCCTAAACTTGACATAAACTGTAAATTTGTCCCTCAAATCTGATTGGTCTAATTGAAAGACATTGATCCAGGAACATGTTGCACTTGGTGAAATCAGGTTGTGCGTACAGGCTCATAAATTCAAAGAAAAGAGTAATAATATAATGTAACTATAGACCTTATGCGCCAGAGAAACGAGAGCGCCGCCATCTTTAGAATATTGTCTTTTAACTTCTGTTTTTGCGGTTGCTCTGTATATTTCTATGGCGCTGCTGTCCAGGAGTAATTAGCTTATAGTAACTAGCTTTACTTAATGTAAAGTTATCGAAAGTTATCATGAGGACTGTAATGTTTAAAGCAGATGTCTTAACAAAGGTCAGTCGACCGGGAAGATTTTAAAACGAGCCGTTCATTAATAAACACGCAAAATCGCTGTGAAAATACAGACCGGAAGTCAAAAGACAACGAGCACAGCGCTGAAAAGGGGCGGGGCTACATAAGGTCTATACAAATACCATTGTAATCGAAATTGACCCTTCGCAGGGAGTTTGATTGACAGGCGATCTGACCATTCATAATCCACCATCCGCCATTTTTGTCCAACAAAGCAGTCAGGAGAGTTGTAGAATTTGAACTTGAAAAACGGAGTGTACTGACATCTTTCCGCGGTTAAAACAACATTCCTTTTTATGTTCATTCATGTTTATTTGATGCTATAAATTAACTAGAAGGAAGAGATGATTATGCTTTAACTGAGACTCTACTGCGACCTGTCAGACACATTAAAGAGTCACAAAACAGTATTTATTGTTTAAATTTATTTTGAAAATGAACAAAGTTGAGACTTTGTTTCATATCAAAAGTAACCTGCTCTGTCCTGTCTGTCAGCGCGTTGTCAGTGTCCTCTCTCCTTCGCGATGTATTTTTCACTGCGTGAGAGCAGTGTAGCTTGCCGGATATAGCAATAGCAATAGTAACTAAAGGGGGCGGGTCTATTGGCAAAATGTACAGACTTTCAGCAGTTTGCAATGAACAAATCAAACAAAAGAAATAAAAATAGCTCAACACAACAAATGTTCAGGTGGTTTCCCCAAATTCGAAGATATCAAAAAGAAGATATAAAAGAAGATATCGCCGCCCTTCACAAACAAGGAACAGGATACAAAAAGATAGTAAAGGCACTAAATGTTCCTAGAGACACCGTTGGAAGCATAGTTCGCAAGTTCAAATTAAAGGAACAGTGGTTCCATTACCTGGGCGGGACAGAAAAATGGAAGCTATCAATGGCTGCAACCAGATTTCTGTGAAGGCAGGTTCAGAAAAACTTTTGAGTGACTGCAGCAAGACTTGGTGGCAACAGGCACAGAAAGGCGCGTACTAAACCATGCCAGACTTCCAAGATGTACACCACTACTGACCCAAAAGCACAAGAAAAGTTGGCTCCAATTTGCTCAATCATATAAATAAGCCACAGAAGTTTTGGGATTCTGTTCTGCGGAGCGATGAAACTGGAACTTTTCGGCCCTATGGATCAACGGTATGTCTGAAGGAAGAAGAATGAAGCGTTTGTTGAAAAGAACACTCTGCCTACAGTTAAGCATGGTGGGGCTCGGTGATGCTCTGGGGCTGCTTTGCATCCTCTGCCACTGGAAACCTGTAGCGTGTGGAAAGCAAGATGGATTCATTGAAGTATCAGGAAATCCTAGGAGAAAACGTCATGCCGTCAGTGAGGAAGCTGAAGCTTGGGCGTCATTGGACCTTCCAACAGGACAATGATCCCAAGCATACCTCAAATTCCACCAAGGCTTGGTTACAGAAGAAGTCCTGGAAGATTCTACAGTGGCCATCAGTCACCTGGCTTGAACCCCATAGACAATATCTGGTGGGATTTGAAGAAGGCGGTTGCAGCACGCAAAACCAAGAATATTACTGAACTGGAGGCCATTGCTTATAAGGAATGGGCCAAGATTCCTCAGAAATGCTGCTGTTGTCTGGTTATACATCTCTGCAGCAGATCATAGCAGCAAAAGGGTGTTCTACTAAGTACTAAAGATGCTTGCCATGAAGGGGCTGAACAATTTTGAGACTGCAGAAGTCATTAAAAGTTGCATTTTCAGTTGAATTTGGGGAAACCACTTGAAACATTTGTTGTGTTGAGCTATTTCAATTACAACAGCTGAACGTCTGTACATTTTGCCAATAAACCTGATTTTGCAATGGGGGTTGAATAATTGGGATTACAACTGTATATAGGTATTTAGATTTGAGATTTTTGTTTCTATGCATATGTAGAGGCTTTTTACTTTGTAATTATGCTTTTGATGCTGTCAGTATGTCCATATTGTACATTTCAGCATATCCATACATGCAAATGTGCTTTAACAATATAAATACCTACTTCATTCTGTATTCTAAGTTCTTCCCATTACAACAGGCCAGGTGGCCTTACTGTGCCCTCTCACCCTTTACACTCATGGGAACCACAAAGGAGGTGGTTTTATGGAGCAGTATGCATAATTGTTTGCCCCATTCCATGCATTCTGCAAGCAGCAGGGTGGTACACACATGTGATGCCCTACTGAGACGGGTCTGGCTCACAGCCTATCCTTGAGTTTGGATCATGACAATAAAAGCTCCTGCTACAGGTCTGCCTAGTTCTCATCCACAAAACCTCCAAACAGGCTATTAGCTCGACCTACCACAGTGCCTGACAGTAAGTGGCAGAGAACAGGATGAGAAAAAAGAAAGGGAGCAGAGGAGAAAACTGCTGGGAAAATCACATATACAGTCACTGAAACGCAATCTGCGGAACGCAAGGGATGCTGATTATTAAGACATTAAATTAACCGTTTGTGGTTCCAAGTTTATGAAGGCGGAAGAGGCCGAGGGTGTTGAACGACAACAAGAAAGATGAGCTCAGATGAGTCCTTACAGGACCTTCAGTGATGGAAGACAAGTGTGTGGCTTGCGGCCACTCGGTTGTTACTGGCTGTATTTCAGATGTAAAGGCATCAGTCTCACATTATGATGCCTGGGAACCAAACTCCACACAGACGGCCTCTTTCCTCTCATTGCAGCAGGAGGAAGCATTAAAGGTCAGCTAACAGGAAGTGAAAAATGCCCCTTTCTTTGAAGCTGTAATGTGGGAGTTTAAGCTCTTAGCTTTAAGCATGTAGCCCTTTGGGTCGTCTTCTCCAGCTAGAACAATGTGTTCCTTTGTTGTGGGAAATTGCATTGTTGTCCCCAGTGGTATTTGGTTTTACCACTTCATTTTACCCATGCTTAGATGTGCCCACAATTCTTTTGTTTCCAGCAAAACAGGGTGCTAAATAATATGTAGCATCAGTAGTGTATAATGTTCCCATTTCCAATTACAGCTAAAAGCCCTCTATTACACTCACATTGATTTTCATTTTAATTAGGGAAACATCTGAGCAGCTGACCAAACCTTCATAAACAGCACATTCTGGTGGTTTCCGATCAGCTGGGAGGGAGAAAGTATGTCATTTCCATGTTGTATTTCTACCGACAAATCATAAAAATGGCCTCTAGTGTCGTCTACTAGTTTTAATCTACTACTTATACAAAACTCATTATGAATGACATTCAGTTCTGTTTACAATTTGTCAGGACAGAACAACTTAGGCTATGTTCACACTGCAGGCAAAAGTGGCCCAAATCTGATATTGGCCACATTTAAAAGATAATGTGACCAGCCAAAAAAAAAAAAAAAAAAAAAAACTGATCTGAGCAATATATCAGAATTGAGCCTTTAAGGGATAGTTTACCCAAAATTCTGTCATAATTTACTCACCATCAAGTTGTTCCAAACCTGTATGAGTTTCTTTCTTCTGTTGAACACAAAGGAAGATAGTTTGAAGAATGTTGATAACCAGACAGTTGACTGCAGCCATTGACTTCCATAGTATTATTTTTTTCCCATGGAAGTCAATGGCTACCATCAACTGTCTGGTTACCAACATTCTTCAAACTATCTTCCTTTGTGTTCAACAGAATAAAGAAACTCATACAGGTTTGGAACAACTTGAGGGTGATTAAATGTTGACCAAATTTTCATTTTTGGGTAAACTATCCCTTTAAGGCTTGCAGTGTGAACATAGCCTTACTAAAGTATCTTGACAGAGTAGTGGCGGCACAATACTGAATCTGTGCAACCAGAGTAATTTGATTCCCAAACAAAATACTGTTTTGAGCCAGATCTTTTAAGTTAATCAGAAACATACAGTGCAACCAGTGTAGTCTGATTGAAAGAATGACTCGAAGAAGTCGGTTCTTGTTAGTGAATCAAACACGGGCGGCTTTGTTTGGTTGACTACTACATAGTAAAGGCAGTACAATTATTTGACTACAAATCATTATTTGACTACAATTATGCCGTCTATGGAAAAAGTCCTTTTGCAAAATGTTTTTAAATGACATTATTACTGAAATTATATCATCATCATGGTCAAGTTCAAGTTCACTTTATTTGTATAGCACATTTACAACAGCCACTAGGCTGACCAAAGTGCTTTACAGAACAACCAGATTAAAATATAGTAAGACCTGCATAACAACACATAAAACAGGTGAGGTGATCCCAGGGTGAGTTGTTCTGTCCTGTTTTTTTTTTTTTATTTTTTTTTTTTGTGTGTGAAAAACCACAAAAAAGCCTTTGATTTTAGCCAATAGACGAAGTTGGTAGAAACTGGAACGGATTACGGATGAGATCTGTTTGTCAAATTTTAAAGGCTGGTCAACAAGAACACCTAAGCATCCAAAGGAAATTGTATTTTTCCCCCAAATATTTTAATAATGTTTAAAAAAAAGATACATTGCTTAGAAGCACTAAAATTGTTCATATAACAATTAAGGGGCCACAATTATTAATAAGAGGAATTAGAACCAGAATCCGAAACATTACATTTTTGACTAATCCCGTTTGTAATGATGTCTTGTCTACATGTTGGTACTGTACCTGTTTTTATTAATATACCATTGGCTTTCTGCATGACCTAAAGTTTGATCACCATGACGTTTCCAAATCTACCACACTTTGTTCTGAGAAGCTTTCCTAAACCAAAGACAAAAGACTAGCCTATGGCATAAGTGGTGTTTAACTAGCAATTTTTGCAATCAGTTCTGGACAGGACATTTTCATCATTCCATTTTACTGATGCAAAACAAGGAAAATGATACAGTGTGGCGAAGGAACTATTTTTTCAAGTAATAACGTGGTTAACATCTTTATTACCATTCAGAGAAATACTGGAATCTGCTGGAATGCTGTCCGGTCTGAAAATGTGGCTTGGAAAAGTTTGTGAGCCATGTTAATTTCACTTTTTATTTTTCTAATCAATTTATTACAGTTTCTGTGACTTTTTATTCTAGTATGTTGCCTCCAAAAAGAGATGACCTATGAACTTTATGAATCATAGCATCGCAAAACACTTTAATAGATCAAATGACTGGCAACTCATTACTTTGTGATATAATATCCTGTTGCTGTTTGATGTTCTTTTTTTGTTTCACATTTGTTTCCAGTTCTGCAGAATGCAGTTCCCTCCAAATTTCCTCAACCTTTCAGTCACCTCTATAAAACCGAAGGGGAATGGTATCAGTAAGAAAATGTCAAAAACAATATTTCTGGTTTTTATAGTGGTGATTATCATGTTTCATAAAATAAATTAATTTATTGATTTGTGTGTTGCATCTGCCAACCAGTGAACCCCTCATTTTAGAGGGGTAAAATCCTTTGGTATTCTTCCCTGTTCAGAATCATTAGGGCCTGGTATGTGGAGCTTGTAAAGTTAAAAAAATTTTGAAAGTGACTTTCAAAGAAGACTTTCAAGACATGGTATGATCAAAAACAAGGTATTGATTCCATAATGGGAGCAAAATCTGTCACTTCTTTCGAAACAGTTAGCGTTTGACCTGTAAAGAATTCCTTTGAATCCTGAGCAAAGGAATTCGCCTTGAGCCAGTGCTTCCATAATGAAAAAGACTAACACCTTACGTGTCAGAGGTTATTAAATCATAACCAGGAGTACGTTTTTTTCTTCCTGGCTTCGAACATCAAAAGTATGAGTTGTATGAGCATTGAGCTCAAAAGGAGAGTGTCTGCCAATCGTAGCTCTATGCTCTATGTAGAACTAAAAAAATCTATAAAATCATAATGACCTCTGCTGGCCTCGCACATTTCCTCGATTCTACCAAGCATAATCAAACTGTCTTTAGAATCAAATTAAATTCCATTAAAACCATAATGGGTTTACACTTGTTTGCAGTCATGTCTAGAAGTGAGAGACAGCCCTCACCGTAATTATCATGTCTGTACTTGCACAATACTGTGCTGTCCAAATGATTTTTCTTGTATTTCTTGCTCCATGTTGCATCAGATGTTTATCTCTTTATTTACTTTTTGTGCAAAATTTCAGCATTTGATAGTAACGATTCACATTGCACTTTATCAGCCAAGCACTTTAGATTAACTTCGGGTTGTAGCTTTATCCAATAGACCCTACACATTAGCATTATAAAATGCTAAACCAGATGGAATATGTGTAGTGCTGGTCCCCCAAAACAGCACCAGAGCTCCATTGTGTTTCTGCGTGGTTTTATTGCACAACCATCATACATTAATACTGTTTTACAGTGAGTGTTTCCAAATTATAATTATTGAATGAAAGCAATGTGTGAGCTGCGCCATACAGACTTAGGCCTTATAAAGCACCCTGTAATTGCTCTTGTCAATTACACTCATAAAAAAAGCTTAGTAGCCATATTTTGCGTGCCAACTGTACCTTACAGACATGAGTGTATTTTGTAGCAGAAGCCATTTCATTAATCCTAGCCACATGAGCACATAATAAAACTAAAATGTTTTTTGTCTGTCAAAACAGGTAAAGCATATAGCAATTTTGGCATCAATTACAAAGCTGTGTGTTCATTAGAAGAACAAAGAATTGGAAAGGGAATCGCAGCAAATTGAACAATTCCGATTCCTCTTTATGATTCCGGTTATACAGGTATGTTCCATTGTGAACCTTTAGGGAAGAAAAAAAGCAATTCATTTGCCAAATGCTGGGATCATATCAATAGCCTGATAAATGTAATACAACAGAACAAAAATGTTATTTCAAATATATTTCATTAATTCCTTTATTTTAATAAAACCAGTGACAAACCCATGATTTTTATCTTTAACTACACACTTGGTTCATGACAAAATTAATAAATTATAGTTCAGTTAGATTAATTGAGAAACTGCTTCAACTGATTCATAAGCACACTTTGAAAAAGAAAAAATATTCTGTAGAAAAATGTAAAAGCTACTGGTAGTTTTCTGCCAGGATGAACATTTCCCTGAACCCTAATGCAATGCATAATTCAAAATGTGGGCAAAACACCTGTAAAAAAAAACAAACAAAAAAACGGAAATTTCCTTCATATAAACACTGAGCATTGTCCCCACCCCTATGGATTGTATTTGCAGCATTTGTGATTCACTAAAAATCCACAGCTTTTCATAATCATAATTCACCGGTCATACTGTATATTTTTGATTCACTAAAAAGTATCAGCTCTTACAAGACTTTTACTTGGATAACTGTCATTACTCGTCACGCTGTACACACTAAAAAGTAGTGACTCATAAGTCATTAACTCTGGAATCAGACACCACTGACCACACTATACATTTTTTATTTAGTAAAAATGACTGGATCATTAGCTCGGGAATCTGATTTCACTGGACACACCATGTTTTCCTTCACTAAAAAGAAAGGGAAGACATGGAATCTGACTTATCTGGCTGAGTTGTATGTTTCACGCTGAATATTAATGCCAAGAACACTTTCAGAGTTTCACTTTCCGTTCGCACCATAGCACGAATGGAGCATGAAGAATGCGCGCAGGAGAACAGTTAACGGACCGAACGTCATTAAAAAAAAAATACGGTTCTGTTATTTTTTTTTACAAATGGAACCGCGGTTTTGAACAAGTACTGGTTTCTCGGTTTCCAATCCTACTCGCAACTCTCCCGGGACTGGTGTTACGCACACAAACCACAGTTCAACGCTGTCTTGTCCCCCTCAATCTAAAACAAAGCCCATCATCCTCCAGCAACGCTGACCCCACCAACTCGAACAGCGTTCTAGTCTTAACATTCTGTTTTCAAGAATCTGTGTGGTTACAATGACGCCATAGGCTTTTGAAATGGAAAAATTTGCAAGAATTCTTTATGACAACAGCTTCTCTTTTACCGCATGTTAAAACATGAGGGATGGGAAAGAGAGGGTGAGATGAACCTTTAGTGCCAAACATAAAATGACTGACAAGCTTTTCACAAAGAATTTAATCCAGAAAGGGAGAGAATCAACTCCCAGTCCTGGTCCCAGTGGGGTTTGAAAACAGCTCCCAAGAGCACTAGAAAAAATATATTTGCTGTCTCGCTCGGCCTTTCTAAAGCTGTGATTCTGGCACCAGTTGGTTGCAAAGCAGGCCTAATGGCCACTCGCCTCCTCTGATTTTCCATAAGTCGTTCCCAAAAGGCCACAAAACATTTCATTGCATGCTCAGCTAAAAACGTTAGAAGTCGAGGTACTGTGCAGAACAGGGTCCTTTACAGTCTGGCAGAGACCCAATAATCAACCCAGAGAAGCAATCAACATGGGTGCCAGGGTCAAGGTTCACAGTTGTGTTCATAGTCCCAGCAACTGCCCTCTCACAGGGTGGTACTCCTGGATTTCTGGAACGATTCACAAATAGCAATTTCTTAATAAGGTAGGCATTTATTAGAGTTCAGTGCTAAGCCACATTTTAGTTAATCTGTTACAGCTCTGTAAATGCTAGTTTTACTTTGGGTGTGGACTTTTTACAGTCGAGTCATAATATTCACATTATATGCTAGACATATAAAGATTAGCATGGTCATTACAAAGAATGAAAAAGGAAATATTTTTAGTTTTTACTGTATGTTTGATTTGGACCATGGCATGCTCACATTTTCAATTGTTTTGTGTTTTAGACTATAAATTATACAAATAATGAGAGTACTTTTTGACATTGGTATTTGTATTATTTATGAACTATGCAGCATGTAAAGGGATAGATCAACCAAAAAGGAAAATTTGGTTAATATTTCTGTCAGTAATCTCACCTTCATGTCGTTCCAAACATGTATGTTTCATTTCACGACTTTCTTTCTTCTGTAAATCACAAAGGAGATTTGTTGAGCATATCTCGATCACTCTTTTGAATATAATGAAAGTGAATAAGAACTGGAGCTGTCAAGCAACAAAAATGACAAAAAAGCACAATCATAAAAGTAGTCGATATGATTCATGCAATACCTGATTTGTGAACAAATTGTTATTTCGAGCCAGGTCTTTGCAACGAATCAGATGCAAATGATTCATTCACAAATCAGACCTAGTTGGTCTTCAAATTCAACTCAGTGATTTGACTCAATCCGTTCGCAGCAGTTAACAGTTGATTATCAGTGAATAATGACTTTTTGGTCTGTTTATGATACAAAGCTATCAAATGTGTGACATAAGTATTTTATGTATAGCTCACAGCTTGTATATAGCTCAGAAGACTTGAAATATAGTGTGGACCACTTTAGTGATTCTTTTATTGTGTGTTTGCGTTCTTTCTTGTAACTTGAAAGCTCTGGGCTCCATTCATTTAATTGCATGTACCACCGAATCACAGAACAAAAGAAATTCACACATTTTTGGAACAAGATGACTTTTCATGTTCAGTAGAACTGTTGCTTTAATTCAAAAAGTTTTCCATATCCATGATCATCAGTGATCACATGATGAAAAAGTGTCACATTTTGCAGAGAAATATAGAATATATAAGAATGTACCACCACGAAAAGTGAGTGACAAGACAGACATCACTGTTAGTTTTTGGAAATGTCACAAGTTCAGGGCAACAGAACATTTGGCTAAGAAAATCATTATTTCAGACCATATTTCTCTTCACTTTAGTCTTACAGTATGTCTGGAACATGCCCTGGTCTTTTCAGCTATTTCACTATGGACCATTAGCACGATGAATGGAAAGCCAGCATAAACAAAACCAATCTTCCAAAAAAACCAATCCCCGTTCAATCAGGCCTGTTGAAACGCTCTCATGTTTGGCCAGGGCGCACTGAGTGGAAGAAGCAGAACTCCAGGGACTTTGCAGTAGCTGTTTGAATCAATTCTGAATGAATATTAACTTCAATTTTTGAGGCTTTAGGAGATATGCAGTAATTGTTTCCTAATATGTATGCATATTAGTAAAAGTAAATAGAGAAAGGTGTTAATTAATGGCACGTTTTTATGCGGATATGCGCTACTTCAGCTGTTCTAGACTTGCCTCTTTGCATTAACCTCAGTTTCATCCCTCCTGTTATTCTCTTCCTGTCTTAAGTTTTTTTTTTTTTTTTTTAAGAAAAAAAAATTGGTTCTTTGCAGGACCTCCCAGTCAATACTTTAGCTCCTGAGAATTTATGAAATATTAGAATGGATGTAAATTTCTGGAATTAAACCTTAAGCTTGTCTGAACTCCAGCTTAATAATAAATAAAACATTCATATTTCAGGCCACAGAGAGGTTTTCACATAAATGTCATCAGCGTACTAAAACTATTTCAGTTCTAACCTCAAATCAAATATGTGTGGCAGTAGAAAACATCTCCTTGTTTGATCTTTGAGATGTAGAGTATCTGATTTCTCATTGTAGTTTAAGAACAAAAAGTAAAATACTGGGAACATTTGCAAAAAACAAACAAAAAAAAAAGTTAAAATAAGATTCAATTCATACAATGGCTATTAAAAATAATCATTTATTTGATAGAAACCAGCGCAGTTAGAAAAATACTTGAATTCATGTTCTCAGTAGCTGGAAATTCAAAGCACCCTGGTTGGAGGCCCTGCTATTAGCTTACGACCAAAACAAACAGCGGAGGGAAAAAATCACCTTTGTAAAAATGTAAAGCGGAGACTGCCAAGTCGAACGTTTTTGCTGTTATCACAATAAATCACATGTGAAACTTGGACAAGAGAGCGCACATAAGCGCTGCCTTTGTTTTCTATTCCACTTAGAAAGGTCGTGTCTCAAGAGGAATATTAATGCTGAGATATTACTCAGGGTGTGTGTGTGTCTGAGCGTGTGTTAGTAATGTGCGTCTAAACGATGGAGACGAGTTTATGTGCTAAAACGCAACAACTGATTAGTCCTCTGATGCCAGTGTGTCTATGTGGTTAATTGTACTGCACACTTACATACATATACATGTAATATGTACTGTAGGGCGTGTGTGTGTGTGTGTGTGTGGAAAGGGGAAAGGTACTCTGGCCAAAAGCAGGTGATCTATTGGTCATGTAGTGACTGATGATACCCTGAGGATGTCTGGGTAATAAAGTGTTGCTTTCCTAAATGTGTCCTGGGCCTCTGCTTGCATGTATTTTTAAGGTCAAAACAAGTGCAGAACATTCATTATATTCACCATTTTTAATTTTAATATGGCAAGCCATCAAGTCAAGCTTTGTATTTACAACTTCACAATAACCAACAGGGAGCCTTATTTTGTTTAAACACGAAGTGTCTGAAATTATATGATCGATTGCGCTTTGGTATTTCAATAAGGCTGTGCTGATGCAAGACCTATAAATCAAAGAAACAACAGAACTGCAACAGAAAACACAGTCCTTTGCCTCCTTTTAAATAGAAAAAAAAATGCTGTAAGCTTAAAATACACATGGATAAATATATTTATAATAAAATTACATAATTAGGTATATGTGTCAATAATCTCTATAATTATTCAATAAAAACATTATTTACTGCTAAATATGACAGAATTCATGCACGAATTGAAGGTAAAAAATTTGTGGAAAATCAGCTAGTGCATCTCCAGCTTTATGTATCATGTTAAATCTTCGTTCTTGCCAATTTCTCCTCTTTTCATTCATCTCCACACACTCCAATGTTCTCCAGAAATAAAACCAAGAGGTGAAGAAAACCTGACCTGCCATTTTTACAGGCTACTTTGCTTCAGAATGGAGCCCAAAACGTGTCATTCTAACGCTATATAACTGGATGTCTGTTTTCATTCCTCTTTCTCAATCTCTAATTTCTTTTCCTCACAATTTGGCAATATTTTTATTTTATTTTATTTTTTTACATTTTGTGGGGAAGTGAAGGCAACGTGGGTGTAGGAGTCCCTGTTAGCCACCCACATTCAGCAGAACAAGACATTCTTTATTCAAGCAGCAGACTGTGTTCCTGTACTGAGGAACAATTAGAAAAAAAATTAAGGTTAGACCAGCAACATTTTTTTCAAATACATTTTTTACAAATATGTCTTTTTTTCTTCTCTTTTAAGGTGATATTTATTAAATGTTTTGTTTTAATGCCCTTTCTTATTCTAAAGACACCAACTTTCGTTTACAATCATTAATTGGCTATTGTGAAACAAAGAAAAAAGGTCATAATATTCAGACGCATATTTCGTTAATTAAAGCCATTCTGTGTATGCACAATACTTCAGAGTCTTATCACCTTATTTTATTACAGAACTGAAAGAATACAATACAAACAACAAATCACATTAAAGAGTATAGAATTAGACAGCTTAAAATAATAATTACAACTAACGTCTATTTTGGAGGGAATAAAATGAAAGGTTTGGGGGGGAAATGTATTAAACAATAATTTTTGCATTTTTTATTCACTTACTTTACAATGCAATCATCAATAATTAGATCAAATTGAAGTTGTTTAAATAAAGTAATATATCCAGCCCACACGATGATTCAAAAATAACTGGCTTGATTCATAGAGTCATATCCTCCGTGTTTGAGTGCAATGATTAGATAACATTACACTGTAAACAAAAATGGGTGGTAATGCAAAAATAAACAAAATAACATTAACCTATCATGTACGTCTCTCAGATAATGTTACAAAAAAAAAAAAAAGATGATGACATACATATAGGGTATTAAATGAGTCTAAATAAACAGTTTTAAATATTGACGTTTATTTTGAAGTTTTCTTACTAAATTAGTTTAATTTTCTTCACAAAACTGGCGTCTGTCCATTGACAATAATGCAGGCGGAAATTCGTTTATGTTACTGATCCGAGCCGGATGTGACGACACGCGGACTAAGGGTAAAGGTCTATAGATTTTATTCACAGCAGCGACATCTTTGAATTTTAATACAAATGACAGGCTGTGAGAGGGATAGACATACATCTCTCAAGTGGATTGTACTGTTAGTTAATGTGTTTTTTTATTTTATTATTGTTCTGCTGACGAAATACAACAAACATATATTTCCAAGAAAATTCAGTAGACAAAAAACTCCAGACAACATAACCTATGGAAAATTATAAGTCATCTAGGAGCTTTATACATGCATAAACATGCGCTAGATGGACATGTTTGACCATGACTTTTGCAGTGTCTCGTTGCTCTCGGGCATGCTGCATTGTAAAAACACAACGATCAAGTTAAAACAAGTTCAACTTATAAAGTCGTGTCCCTGGACCTTCCGTTTTTTTCCCCCACTGACATGTGTCTTGGACTTTTAAATGCAAAAACACAGTTAATGTTAATGGTCCCTTAAATTCGTCATGAAACGGAAGTTGCAATAGTCTTTTTTTTTTCTATTGTGATGTATATACGAGTGAAATGGCTTCTCAAACAAGAAAAAATGTAGGACGGGACTATATTAGGACTATATTATTGTGGTTTGCTATTGCTGTGATGTCATGTGAGTGACAGGTTGTCCTGCCCTCACACCGAAAAACATCATCAGAGAAGAGATGTCATTCCAAGGGGAAGGGCAAGTTAATTTGAATACAGATTATTAGGGCACATGAATTAAAAGATAATAATGTGCACAGATAAATTATTTATAATGAATACTGCAATATTCCATAAAAAATTAAACTTGTCAATTTTGATTTCAAAGTGACAGTGCATGCCTTTATGTGCAAACAAAACATTATAAATGTTTCCCTGCTCACATATCTACATATTTGCATACCTACATATCTATCTATTAATATGTTCAGTCATATCTTGGTGATGGACATATCTTGGACTCTTGGTGATTCTATAACCATCTCATGCCATTTACATGAGACTGTCCATGAATTTTTTTGACAATGATTTTTTCCGGGGTAGGTTGCCAGGTCTTTCCCCACATAGCTTGGGACTCACACTCAGACCATACAGAACATGCAAACAGAGAGGACTCCTGGCTCAGCCAGGACTCTGGGACCTTCTTGCTATGAGGTGACAGTGCTATCCACTGAGCCACTGTGCCACGACCCACATATAGACTCACATACTGCATAAACTGCATTCAAAATCACATATTTGCCTACTACATAGTAGGGGGAAAACAGTATGTGACAAAAGTAGTATGTCCTAAGTCACAGTACGCAAAAAGTACCCGGATGACCTTCCGGCGAGGTTCTGAAGTGTGCATACGATGGACACTTTACTACCCCATGAGGCCACTGACGCTGGAAGGTCACATGATAATGACAACATGGCGATTGTAGTACGTCTGGATTACATTTATACTACACACATTCATACTAAATAGAATGTACTTTTTTTTTTAGCAGTTATGAAGTAATTACTTATTCAGAATAAGTACTTACTCAAGAGAGAATATGATTTCAGACTCAGCCATAGTCTTTCACATGATACATTAGTGATGCATTTTCCACACTAGAGAGCAGCACAGAGGTAACCTTCTAAGAGCTACTTTGTACCTTAAAGTTTAAGTGTCATCATACACACTTTTATCCCTGTAGGCTTGCACCAGTTGCAGCCTTTCTTCAAACCAAGACTTCTGTGAATTCTTATAAAAGCTGGTCACAGTGCTCCAAACAGACGTGTGCAATTTACCTCCTCCCCAGACAAGGTCTACATTACACTCAGTTCCACGTCTTTTTTATGTCTTTCTCTATAGGCCATGCCATTCCTGGTGAAGTTAGTGGGCCCAGGACAGTATACACACCCATGAAGTCATGCAATTTCCAAACTACCTCTTACTGATGGATGTTTTATTTCCAGGTCTGTAATTCTTTTCATTCACAGAAAGGGAAAAGTCGATCTTTCCTTTAGGACACTTGAAGATAACTAATGAATTATTTTCCTATATTCCTATAGGAATATATTTCATATTTCCTATATTTTACCTTCATCAGCTATAGCACCATAGAAACATGATAACACTGCTTGGGGACTTTGGAAATACATCTTCAATCAGTGTGGTTTGAGGGGCAAGCATCTTATTAAAACACAACTAAAATAGCATTAAATAAAAAATGATGGAAATATATTTGTAAACCTTCAAAAGACATTTGAAGGACACACTTCACACAACAGTTATTTAGAGTATATGTTTTTCAGTGTTCTTTTGCAAAATACTGTTGTAGAATATTTTCTGATGTTTTCAGGTAATCAGGCATCTGTTTAGCAGACTGAGGGCTTTTAAACTGCTCTGATCAGATGCCATCTTCAAGGTGAGTAATGGTCATGTCTGTACAGAAGCTCACCTTGCCTCTGACCCGAATGCCTCCTCATGATACTATTATTCACAGATCAAACAAAACAGTGATGTTCCATGAGATGCAGGAACAATATCTTTCATTTAGCAATATTTACAGCTATATTAGCCACTGTGCTTGGCTAAAAAAAAAAAACAGAAAAAAAAAAAGAGGGGATATTTAACATACTGTTTAAGAAGTGATTTGTATTTGGCTGAACTATAATATTAGCAGGTCACTGTTCCATATGGTAACCAGACATGGACTGTTGTGGCTGCTGCGGCACAGGCCCATAAAGAAGCAGAAGAAGAGAGAGAGGAGAGTGGATTTGAATTGAGGATGATAATTGCAGAGAGGAAAAACATAAGAGCTGGAGCAGGTTATGACCACGCATCAGCCAGTTCCATTACTAGAGAAGAGTCTTTTTAAAAAAAACTGGCCTGTGTGTGTGTGTAAGTGAATGCACACAGCCTCAGTTCAAAAGTTATTAGCTGTCATTCTCACAGACAAATTAGAATGGAAAATTCTACCATCGCTGCAAGTGGTTTGACCGCATCTCTCTGTCTGTGCGAGGCTTGAACTTTAAAATATATTTTTTTTTTCAATCCCCCCCCCCCCCCTTAATGCCTTTTTTTTTTTTTTTTTACTTTTCAGTTTTCATTCATCTCAGTTTCTCTCTCCCATTTTTAATTATGATGCACAGTCAGGACACTTAAAAGTCAAGACACTTAAAAAAGTTGATTTGTAACTTTAAAAATATGGCAACCTATAACAGTCAATCTGTTAAACGTACAGTATGGAATTTTTCGCCACTAGGGGTCGCTAACCTCTTTACAATAACAAAGGCGTAGTTTGACGACGCAACACATGCTAAGAATTATGGATGTTGTCGTCAACGTCAAGCCGGCCGATCTAATAATGTTTATGGATGACTGAATACATCAATGCTTTTATCATGACTGTGATATGAAGCAGTTCGGGATTGCTAAGACACAGCTATCAGCTCCACAAGCGAACCGAGCTCCCGGGGATATAAAAGGAATACGGACATTTCATTCTACCGAACTACACGCAGAATTACTACTCACAGGTCAGTTTATTAGACAAATTAAACTTGTGAGGTAACGCAGCGCTGTTTCACCTGGTCTAACATTACATTAGCACACTAAACTGCATTTGAATGTGTTGAAAAGTATGTGTTAGTTTGTCTGTATGAGACTAGCAGTAAGCTAGATCAACATGAGAATAACATACAGATCATATTCTAACATTTTATCATTGTTGAACTATATAACATTGATTAGTTTTATGTAAATGTGCTCACCTGTTTAATAAGTACATGTAGGAGCGGTCGAAGTCTCGGACGTGGAGCTCTTGTTTATATGCTACTGTCTATGGGAGCTCTCGGCATCTCGAAAACACCGCGCTGATATTGATTCTCATTTTAGTTCTCCTTTTTTATCCAAAGTCTGCTTGCCATGGTCCGTAATGTTTGAACGAAACAACAACAGCGTGCAAATAAACATTGCGAACTCCACAGTTGTCTGCGTCTGTCGCTTTGGTTAATCAGAGGGCTCTGCTCATAGCTCTGGTTACCATGGCAGTACGAGCGGAAACCATAGGCGGAAACCAGGGACAGCGCGGATATGACGCCATTGACTGCGACAAAACGGAAATAAAGAAACGTGCCGTGTCTAAAAATTAAATTAAAATTTCTCCTGGTTTGAAAGTTGTTGGAAACAGTCGGGATAATGTAAGTACACAACTAAAAAAAATATATGACGTAGATATAGTGATTTTTGCTAATTTTAAAGCAAAAAAGTTACATATTGTGCCTTTAACTAAACTAACACCTAAAAACTTTTGTTCATCTATAGGAACATAAATATTTCTGTCAAGGCAACTAAATATTGTTTAGCGTTTTGCAATGTAAGGAGCTAGACATCTCATTCTCTCATCATTATGTTTGATTTTCAAACCCACTACATGACATGGGCATTATTTACCTCATGAAACTGGAGGAAAATATATTACCCTGTTATACAAATATGAAGCAGCAGCAGTATAAATTAAGACAGATAAATGTTAAGCAATGCTTTTTAATACATAATTATTTCAAGCTGCAATACCTGCTGGGAACTTGCTAAACATTGTTCAACGTGAAATTGTTTGTTCAGATGAACACAAAATAATAAACTGACACCTCCTGCTAAGTTGGATTTTTTTTTTTTTTTACATTGCATTATATTATTGTCTTGATTTTTCACATTGTTTTACCCATATTTTGAATTATGCATTGCATCGTGTTGTGTTTTAGGGTTGAAGGAAATGTCGGGTACGGAAAATAAGGTACTGATTATTTTCTGCCAGGACATTATCCAGTTTCTACTGATTCTTTTCTTACAGTAGTGTATTTCGGGCCCCGCACAGACATGACAAGGACAGAGTTTGAAGCTCTGATGAAGAAATCCGACTCGACCAAAAAATAGTTTTATTTTATTATAATTATGCACTCAAGCAATACATATATGTATATGGTCGTCATCTCTCTCACAGTAACACCGATGACTTTATGTGAAAAATTATGAGGCTGTTGACCTTCAGCTCACATTTATTATTGTCTCCATCTGTGCTGACATACAGAGTTTGAAGTCTTTATTTATGACTAATCTGATATCCTTAACAGATTTCATGCCAAGATTTTGTATGTCTTCAATGGCTTCCATTTGTTTCAGTCAATTGTCCTCTAGTTTACAGGTTGAAACCACACCCATAATGTATAAAGTAAAATCAGCCATTAAAACTCCTCAGCCTACCACAGGTCCATCATTCTGCTATAAAATGTTTGATAAATTACAGTCTCCCATCAGGTTTGAACCACAAAGGCTGTCCCTGTAAGGATGATTTATGGCTTTTCCCTTTCTTTCACGTTCTCCGTTCTTTCTCCACCAGTGACAGAATCCCTCTCTTGGATGGTCACTCTTCCAGACCACACTGTTGTATGGATTCAAATTCCTCCTGAGGGCCCTGTAAAAGCCTTACCCGTGTCAGATGTGGCTTTGTTTGATTTCTTGCTTCTTTAAATGTTCCGAGACGTTGTGCATCCCAGTGGTTGAACCCATTTGGTCTGGTGATTTGGACTTTGTCCCCATCCTTTACCCTGTGGGCTAAATATGTCCTCCCCTTCAACTCCAGTTGTTTTTGGAAAAACGAAATAGTCAAGAATGAAAAATGCACATAAGATGGACATGACTGCAGACTTTAGTTCACCAGGTAAGAAGTGTGTGTAAATGGAGGGCATTAGTAAATTCAAGGATGTATAAAAAGATTATGTAAATAAAACCATTTAACTGTACTGTACCTGTCTGAAACATTTGATGTTCTATGAGCCAAATGCATCGCTTGACAGACAAGAAGAGTGTTTGGAGCTCTGATGAAGTGATTATGGTTGTCTGAGAGAAAGTAGTGCTACATTCTACAAAGGGTTGCAAGTGCAGTATGTCATTGGTTGGTTAAAGGTCATCTGTTATAATCTGAGTTAGTTGTCAGTGGCCTATTTGTAAAATTAAGATTGCACCTGCAGCGCTTAATTAATTGTGCATTGAAGCGTTCAATTTACCTACTGCCCTGGCATAAAGGTTTCTATTTACAACGTGTTTTTTAGGATTTGAAACCAATCACAGACATATCTGTTGATCGTGCTAATGCAATGACCAATCAGAGGCATTTAAATAGGTCTATAAGCTGTAATCACAGCAGATCGTCTGATCCACATTGCTTTATGATGTTTCACTTCTGTGTCCTGATCAGTACATGAAAATGAGTGCTTTAAGACAGCAACTGACGCCCAGAACTAAACTTTATTTACCCGTGTCTAACACAGAGGAAATCCACTCAGCATAATTCCAAACGTTAGTGTTTTGTTTGTTGCTGACTGAAATCTCCCATTATAATCAACAAGGCACAGAGATGATGTAGGCTAAACAATATTTATTTGACAGTTTGGGTGATTATAATGGGAATTGGGGACATTTACCAGAGCCCAGGCCAGAACTCGATACATGAGCTGAGCTCGCACAGTTGCTTCTTTCATAACGAATCATTCTGAATGAACAAATCCTTTAAGTGAATGAATCATTCTTATGGCTCCTTTTTTATACACTGCTGGGTGCTCCTCAAACAGTGCCCAAGGATCCTTCAAACTGAGACGGCCTTCAGCGGTGCTTGATGATGTGGCAGCAGAGATACATGTATGCAGCCTTCCGTTAAGAAGCACCCACTTTTTGTTTTTAAAAAGCTAGTTCACCCAAAAATGAAAATTCTGCAATCATTTACTCACCCTCAAGTTGTCCCAAACCTGTATGAGTTTCATTCTTCTGATGAACACAAAAGATGATGAAAAATGTAGGTAACCAGACAGTTGTTGGTAGCCATTGACTTTCATAGTAAGATAAATCATACTGTGGAAGTCAATGGCTACTGTCAACTATCTGGTTACCAACATTCTTCAAAATATATTTTTTTGTGTTCAACAAATAAAAAATTTGCTCCTCAGAATCACAACCGTTAGTATGAATAATTATTGATACATAGTTTTGTGGTTTATATTTTGTACGTTTCTGGCTAACTCACGTTATTACTGTCTTACTGAAATACTTCTGCTAATCAGCTGTGGGCCACTATTACCTAAAACTGTGTCTATTAATGCAGATTGTCTGTCGTTCTTACTACTTTGATTAAAGATAAAGGATGGAGCAAGATTTGTTTTACAAACGTTTATCAGTCACTCACGTTAGTGCTGGGCTAATGTATGCACTGTTATTGACAGTTCCCGCATGTGCTCCACAATAAATTAGACACATCGGTTTGCTGATGAACATACACGTGTTAATGCGGGTGAGGAATTACAGTTGCAATATCTCATGTAGCCTACCTCAAAATGAGTAACATTAGCGTATTACTGAGAAACGTCCTGCTCAAGTCGTCCATGCGATGGAGGTTCAGGTTGAATAAATAGGGTTCTTCCAATGTTTCATCATTGGACTCGCACTCGGAGTGATATGGTAAAGTTGACGTCATCGTTACTGTCTTTACGATGTGTACAATAGCTGAACTTTAGGAGGCCTCCGGACAGAGCTGAAGTACAGTTATGGTAGCTTTAGCTTCTGAAACGCGCTGTTGACCAATCACAAAAGACTGGGTCATCTGACCAATCAGAGCAGAGTACGGCTCTGGGCTTGTGGAAAGGGGGGATTTAGACTTGCCTTGTCCAAATACCCACACTTGTGGTTTTTGCTCTTGACCACTTGTCTACTTGCAAGACATATATTAGGCCCAGGTGTGTGTAGAAATTTTACTCGATGGGACACACTTATAGTCTTGCAAAAAATGCAAGTGTTTACAGAGCTTTTATTTATTATATTTTCAATACTTTTCATTTTAAAATAAACATACATGTCTGTTCAGTAGTCGCTAAGACTCGCTATGTAACTAACAGAAGACACAAAATTAAAATTGTGGTGCTTCTAATTAAGTGGTAAAAACAGTTGCAAATGTTGTAGCCTACAAAATAGGTCTACACATACCCATCTTTGCACCGATAAAATGTGCAACACTTTTACGTTTTTACTACCAAATTATATGCATCTAATTAATTTAACCTCACAGTGGAATGTTTTCCTAGACATCTCGCAATTTCAGGGCACGTGAGTTCCTGAACATAATGCATGATGGGATACGCTTAGCCTCGAATATCGCTCCGAAGCAGTATTTGAAATAGGCCCTGTCCAAAATGGCACACTTCATATGCACTTTCGGTCTTGTGGACTTACAATGGCTGCCGCGTGCGTGTGTCCGTTAAGTCCGTGAGACCATAGGATGTCCCATTTGTCATATAGGTCTCAGAAGGGTGTTCGCGAGTGGTCTATTTGCGCCCTCGATTTGCAGACTTCTTGCCGACTGTCAAAGCGATGTTACGTCATGAAAGTGCGAACTCAGAGGAAGACCGCAAGTACTTAGGGTGCCATTTGGGACAGGGCCTTAGTGTGGGCTTAGTGTGCATTAAGGGCACTGCACTTTGGCATTTTTAAGTCATGGGACAGTTTTGCGCACTTACAACCGGTCGCGTGCACATTGCACACGCTCTCAAATGGCCAAGACCGCAAAAGTGTGGGTATTTGGACAAGGCATCTGATTCATTTGGTGAGTCATTTGAGAATCATTGAAGAATGTGGTGATGACGTGCTATGCATAGGCTATTACTGTATGAGAAAAATGAAACTGACCTTTCTGGAAACTGGTTTTCTGACCTTTGATGCATGTAAACCTTTTGTAGGAGACCTCCAAAACAAAATTATGAGCCTTTAAAATAGCATAATAGGGGCACTTTAAGCAAATATTTTTATTTGATTATTATGAAAAGCCGGCTATTAGCATAATTAAACTTTTTTTTTTATCCAATATTATGTATTTTTTTTTTTTTTAAATTGACAAAAAAAAGAAGAAAAAAATATATTAACTGTAGGCCTACTGATTCTGCAGGCCTACGATTCTGATCGTCACAGAAATTAAATTGGGTCATAGATTCAGTCAGTTCACTGATTAGGCCTACTACGACCTAATCAAGTCAGAAGTCAGTTAAATTTTGATTTTAAGTTAACTATGATTCTATGGCAAACTGAGAGAATTTGAGAGAATTCAATATTTAATGACTCACAAACGAGGCCCAGTTAGTTCTGCTGGAGATTGAGAAGGATGTAACATTATAAACAGCCGAATGGAAGGATATTTTGAGGAAGATCGCATGGCCGTATGTGGAGCCTGCAATTAAATGTAAGTTATGCGGTTTATTTCATATTGTGTAAGCCGATTCAGCTTTAGGTTTGACTACATTGAACTGGGTAATTTACGCGTAGGCTATGTCGGATATTGTTGCTGTTGTGAGTGCGATAGGCTCGGGTAGTTTTGTGTTTGTAGTGTGTTCAACACTGTGTTGTACTGAAACATGGCACACAACGGACGGGCAAACGCGCCATTGCGCGCGAACAACATGTGTTTGGAGGTTGTAATGACGGCGGATACTGTGCCTGTGTGTGTTTATAGTCATCATTTCTAGAATTTACTCTAATGATCTAAACATATCCTGCGAAAAATGATCAATGTTGCACCTTTATTTGACGAAATTAATGTTCCAGTTTTACATCCCCCAACGAGAACAGGTACTCCTAAGTCTAGACCAGATTAAGAGGATATTTAGCATTTGAGAATGCTTTTGAATCAATATTCCTCTTAGGGTTCAAGGAAAGTTACACTGCTGGATTTTCTCTTTGTGTTGAGAACTTTGCAGGATTCCATGTGGATCCATATGCCTCTTTTCTGTTCCACCTGTCATCACTCTAGCTGCATGCAGCTTCAAACCCACATCTCTGATTCATGTTCATATACAGTTTGGTATTAAATTTCCACTATACAGTCCAAGATACCTGAGACACAGGCGCCTGTTCTCGATTGAACACTGCAGATTTAGAAAGAACATTGAATGTTTTTTTCCCATTTCTCTTTCTCTCTCACCTCTTTTTTTTTTTGACCTCTCAGATATCTTTAGTCTACCAGTTTTACCCTACTTAAGGTGTGCCATATGTTATTGATCAGGACGGTAGTCAAAGAGGGCAATTTTAGGTTACTAGAACTCACACTTGTGTTGTGCATGTAGAAAGAAACACTCTTTTTTTACAGGTACCATGGTAATACTGTATTCTATGAATGGAGCACAGTTTAAGTGCCATGGCATGCATAATGTAGGCTATGTTAATCATTCAGTAACATTCTATCTATCTATCTATCTATCTATCTATCTATCTATCTATCTATCTATCTATCTATCTAATCACAAAGTATCATGGTATTACCATTTGATACTTTACCATAGTACTACAACCACAGTAATATTTGTAAGTGCAGAAACACGGCTAAGGAGCATGGCCTGTAAATGTTTTCTAGTTTATGTATAACACAACAGCAACCAAAATCATCTTTTTTTGTATTAATCTAATTGCAACATGTCGCCTATAAATAATAATAATAATAATAATCATCATCATCCATCATCATCATCATCATCATCATCACATGATGGGCCAGGTGGGCATAAATCAGAATATTGATTGACATTAAGCAGTTTCTCCTAGTTAAGCCTATTTATGTAGCTACCTTAACATGCATGAAAATATTGTTAGTTTTATTTTATTATTTGCTTTTAGCATTATTCACAATTTTTTCACAACTCTTTCCAAACAATCCTGAAATACACGATTCTGGATAAATGGAGATTTTTGTTTTGTTTTGTTTCAAATAGAGCTTGCGATTCTCCCATGATTCTGAACAGAAAAAAAACAAAAAAACAAATTTACTAGAGGTTCTGACAAAATGTTAATTGCTGCAGTCATTTTAAAAAATTTAAATTAATTAAAATGAATTATTTAAAAAAAAATTTTTTTTGAATGAATAATTCAATGACTCGCTCATAAATACTTCACTTGTGTCATTAATGGATGAATCAGCGTTTTTAATGAATCTCTTGAATGAATGATTCAGTGATAAATAACTTTTTTCAGTCACTTGTCGCCACTTAGTAGCTTAACACTGTAATCGAAACAATCCTCTTTTCAAGCGCCAAGTTACTTTCAAAAGGTGATTTGCTCTATTTTGATCGCTGCTGTAGACTGTTATCCAAGTAATTCTGTGATTTAAATTTTTAACATAGAAATAACAATACTGTGTGGTTGAAAAGACTGTTTGTGAAGCTGTTCACATGACAACTGCTCTCTCTGGGTCAGTGGCAGCGCCGGAGAATCATTGTCAATTAAGAATGTTTTATTTAAGTGTTTTAATCAAGATCGCAATCTTTTAACGATTAACCGTGCAGCTCTACTGTGACCCATTTTTGGGTCACGACACCATTTCAGAAATACTGCTCTAAATGATCATCTCCATTTGATGGCTTTCCAGGCATCTGGATCTCACGTAGTTCAGTCAGGAAAAGTGTCCAGCTCCAGCGGCTTGATCTCGTTTACTCTTTATTGGTACATTGCTTCACCCTGGAGGGTCTGGAGGTGAGGAATGTGACACTAGCAGTAGAGAGCACAACATTTGCATTTATTAATTTACTCACTTAAGTATATTTATGGAGCTGTTTATACTTACAGCTACCGGTGTTGCTTGTACTCCACATTAGCAAAGTAAGCAAACACTGATCCTCAATCTAGATACTAAATGTTGTTAATGCCTTTGAAAAGTGCTCATGTGGGTTACTTGCATATATCATGTAAATGATAAAAAAAATGATGCAATAGTTACAGTAAATCTGGTTGTTAACTTCTTGACACCCACAAAATTCCCACAAATAGTCAACAAGAACAAATTGTACCTTCATTAGCGGCTGGAGCCCGTCAGCACTTCTTTTTTACTGTCGTTTTACCATTCTTCCTTTTTATTCACCTCTTGTTAATATGGTTTGTAAAATGCATCTGATAAAATACTACGCCAATAGGCAGTAATTAGTCGAGCTATATAGTTGCCGAGTTTCAGTTCAGTTCATAGGACTGTTGGGCGGGGTGGTGCACAGCAGCTTTTATGACCTAAAATCTCATCCTCACACCTGGATGTCCAACCGAAGGACAGATTTGCAGATTCTGAGAGACGTGTAGACCTGAGTGCCCTGCAGAGAAGGACTGCTGACCCTGCCATGAACTGTGATCTGGGTTTGATTAAAAGGGTCCTTTAAATCTTGCTCGCTAACAATGTGCTCAAGGCATGTTCTGCAGTAAAAAAACATTTTTTCAGCATTCCCTGTTGAGTTCAAAACAACAACCAGAAGGCCAAGGGAAGAGAGGAGAGAGATCTAAAAACGCAAAAGGCGTTCTGCCAGTGAATGAATTCAGTACAGGGTGGCATCTATGAAGGGGGTACTGAGGAATTTACAAAAAAGCTGTTGAGGATTGAAAGTGAGATCAAGTCCAACTTGAGTCTAGAGTCAAAGAAGGTTTATCCCATCGTTTAAGGGGATGCATATAAGTGTGAGGTAATGCTTTTTCTCATGGACTCTCACACAAACTGCTATTAGACCAGATGGATGTCAAAAGTCAAGTCTTCATTACTGTAAATATTTTAATTCCGTACAGCTCTCTGGACAAATTGATTCTGATTGGTCAGTCACAGAATTCTGTAGCTGTATATCTATAAGCTATATAGACCATTTTGGCAACCGATTTTAGTGGCTCTCATATTACTGACCAATTTATTAGATAATAAAATAAAATAATTTTAGAATAATAATATTTAATTTTAAAAAATGATATTTTAAGGAACACTTCGACTTTTTGGGACTTTAGCTTATTCACTGTATCCCCCAGAGTTAGGTAAGTCCATACATACCTTTTTCATCTCCGTGCGTGCTGTAAGTCTGTTTGACGCATCCACCGCTAGCCTAGCTTAGCACAAAGACTGGATGTAAATGGCTACAGCTAGCATACCTATCCCAATAAGTGACTAAATAACGCCAACATTTTCCTATTTACATGCTGTGATTTGTATAGTCACAGTGTGTACAAATAACAAGGTCATATGAGACAGCCATTTTTTAAACGTTTAAATACTGGGAACTATTTTCTCAGAAGGCAAAGCACTGCTACTTGGGCGGAGTGATTAGCGCAGCACCCGAGAAGCGCCGTTCCGTCAACAAAACCAACGTGACTAACTAGCTAGTAGCGAACGTGATTCGTGATCATGGCTGACTTTGAGGAATTGTCAGAGGATTTTTATTTGGTATCAAACCAAGATCCAGAACCATAGCATTTTGAGCCAGAATACACAGACGATGAGTTACAAACTTTGGAAGCTGATAGACAAGATGCCGAACAGACTGAGGTCGAGGGGAGAATCAGAACGGGAATAGCCTACTATTTCACAAACAAGGTCACTGTTTCTCAAAAATGAAAACTGCCCATACCCCCCTCCAATTCATTAGCAAGTTGAAGGCTACAGTCCTGAAAGTTACCTTTAGCGCCGCTTATTTGTTACTGGAGCGATAGAGCGCGTTTACAGAATACGTTTACACAATAACATTACAGGGGATACATGGAGCCCGGGAACAACTGTAATAGTAGTGAGCACCCTATTCATGTAATAGTGTCACTAATGGCACTTTTCCACTGCATGGTACGGTACGGCTCGGTTCGGTACGGCACGCTTTGGCGCTTTTCCACTGCATGGTACGGTACGGCTCGGTTCGGTATGGCTCACTTTTGGCGCATTTCCACTGCATGGTACGGCTCGCTTCGGCTCGCTTTAAATGGTACCACCTCTGTTGAGGTTCCAAGCGTACCGTACCGATACTAAAATGTGACGTGAAAACACTGCAGATCACTGATTGGTCAGACAGAATCATCACTACCAGCGTCATTGTATTTACGACACGAGACACTAAACCCGCTAGATTTAAATAGCCAGTAGACAACAGCCAGCGCTGTAGCGCCTGTTTTAAAAGTATTTGCTTTAAAAAAAAAAAAAAATCTTCAAAAAAAGAAATGGCTGAATCGTGATCAGTGGACGAGGTGCAGACGTTCCTCTCGTTGGTTGCCGAGAAGTGGATGGGGAAACACGGAATGAAAAATTCGCATTTAATATGATGATATCATGGCAGTAGAGACGGCAACTATAACGATCAGTCCCACCCACTTTGAAGCGGTACTAACTGCAGTGGAAAAGCAACCGAGCTAAAGCGAACCGAACCGTGCCGTACCGAGTCGAGTCGTACCATGCAGTGGAAAAGCGAAGCGAGCCGAACCGTTCCGCGCCGAGTCGAACCGTACCGAGCCGAACCGAGCCGTACCATGCAGTGGAAAAGCGCCATAAGGTTACATTACATCTAGCTAATCGCACTGTAACAGTAGGCTAGTCATCTAAAAACATAACGGAACACTTACCGCAGCCGCAGGTGATCCACTTTGTCCTGGCTTTACTATCGATGGGATGGTCGTATCCTTCAGCACACGTTTCATGGTCCGTGTGGCAAATTCCATTTTTTCAAAATAGTCGTCCTCAGTGAAATGTTCTGAGCAAACACGATAGTCCTTGATGATGTCTACAGGTGTGTTTGGATCTTTATCCAGAGCGAGTAGCCATTGATTCATCAGGTCAGCGTTTTTGGTTGGAATTCTATGAAACATCATGGTATTACCTGGTCTCTCCTGTTTATTGTCGCAGCTCTTTAGGCTACAATACAGCAAACACCCATGATTGTAAACTTTGCATTTACTATCTAGTAATTGCTGACTCTATTACTCCAACTCTGAGCAAACTCTCTGCTCCTCACACGGCGCTTCTCGAGTGCTGCGCTAATCACTCCGCCCAAGTAGCAGTGCTTCGCCTTCTGAGAAAATAGTTCCCAGTATTTAAACGTTTAAAAAATGGCTGTGTCTCATATGACCTTGTTATTTGTACACACTGTGACTATACAAATCACAACATGTAAATAGGAAAATGTTGGTGTTATTTTGTCACTTATTGGGATTAGTATGCTAGCTGTAGCCATTTACATCCAGTCTTTGTGCTAAGCTAGGCTAGCGGTGGGTGCGTCAGACAGAGTTACAGCACGCACAGAGATGAAAAAGGCATGTATGGACTTATCTAACTCTGGGGGATACGGTGAATAAGCTAAAGTCCCAAAAAGTTGAAGTGTTCCTTTAAAATAAAATAGTTTTAACTGGTATTTGGTGAGTAGTAGAGCTACCGTAGTTGGGGGCCGATACTGATATAAAAAGCCCAATGTTGATATATATCGACCGATATTATTTATGTGTATATCATAATACAGTAACAATATTATATTATAGTACAGTACCAGTCAAAAGTTTGGCCACACTTTCCCATTCGTGTGTACAAACTTTTGACTGGTACTGTATATAGAATACAGTATACATAAACAGAATATGTTTATAAACACATTTTTTTGCAATGATCACTCAAATGTGGTGATCAAACACGTGTGACAAAGATATGTAATGGAGGCAGGGTGCATGATAGAATGAGAATGATACATTTGAGCTGTAACCAAACTAGTTTGCTTTGCATGCTCTATTCTATATTCTATATTATATTCTAAATACTGTTGCATAATCTTCACTAACTACTTTGTCTTTTTATTTAGTCACGTTATATAAAAAATAACTTATATCAATAAATATATCAAAAGTGTCACTGACAAAACCTTATTATCTTCTGTTATTAGTCTTAATTCCTCTACTTTCTACCAGTGGTGGAAGAAGTAGCCTACTCAGATCTTTTACTAAAGTAAAAGTAATAATACCACAATGAAAACATGTTTAATTACATATGTACAGTACTTTTACTTAAATACTATTTTAAATAAGTAAGTAGTCTAGCCTAGAAATCTAGACGCACCCTAGCGGCAGCAAAATGTTTTTCGCAGCCAGGTGGGTCTAGGCACTCTCAATAGACCTTCTAGCTGCAAAAACCTAAATTGGGTCAGGCCAATCACGTCGTGTATAGAGTAGGCGGGGGCGGGCTTAACATATGACGACAGAGTTGCGACGGCTGCCACTTGAAAACAAAGAATGACGGCTGCTGGAGAACAGTCTTTCGAATCGGCTTTGGCCGCGACTCTGGAGGACTTGGAGTTAAGTTTTTCTTTGAGAAAAGAGCAAAGAACGGCACTTAAGTCATTCTTAAAAAAAGGAAGATGTGTTCGTCGTTTTGCCGGCCAGATATGGCAAAAGTTGAATCTATCAACTAAGCTCCGCTGTTGGGAAAACGCTCTGGTTGGTTGAAGCGCTGTCCTATTGCGTGCAGAGGGAATTTGAAAGGCAGCCGTTTATCCCGCCCCTCGGATTAAACCGCGTCTATGGTGAGTTTCCAGACCTAACATCTTGATGTAGGTCTGGCTTGCCAGGCTATAAGTAGTCAGCAAAATGTACTAAATGTGAAACTACTCATTATGCAGAATTGCCCTATATAAAGTGTTATAATTATGTAAATTATTGGAATATTGCTTGATGTTGTAACGTAGCGTTATAGGCAGAATGGCCTGACACCGTGTGTCTGCACCTCTGCGCCCTCCAGAGGTTGCATTTGTTGGCTGCATACCTCATTTAGCATGCCTCATTTCGGAAAAGTAAGGCCCTGTCCCAAATGGCACACTTCATATGCACTTTCAGTCTTGTGGACTTACAATGGCTACTGCGTGCGCATGTCTGTTAAAGGTGAAGTAACTTTTTTATCTTAACCGAACAGCTTCGGAGTCATTGGAATGGTTATATGACTGTTTTCTGGTTGAATGGTGGTCTTCTCGCACCCCTCGAGCGCCTGTGAGACGAAAAACCACCCTTGCAACTTTGGGCCGGCGGGCCGCCGTCCGCATCATCAGGAAGTATCGCGTGATATCAGGTCTTGCGATGTAACAAACTGCTTTACGGCACTGCACACATATACTGTCTAAACATTTATATGCTAGCCTTCTGTGTATTATACATACCTCAGTGGACATGGCTCCGTGCGTTCGCCGGGTTCTTTGAAAACAAATGCACATGACCAGCGGGAGAAGATGGGACGAGCCAACGAGTTTTCACGACAGTGTTGTCAAATATCTATTCCGAAGCTGTAGGGGGAGCTCTATAGAGAAACCCGCGAGCAAAAAGCGAGAAAACAGCGAAGAAATCGGCAAAGCTGCATAATGCAGCTTTAAGTCCATGAGTCTGTTGGGTGTCCCATTTGTCATCTTAGGTTTCAGGAGGTTGCTCGCGAGCGCCCCCTTTGCGGTTGATATGCGCCCTCGATGCGCACTTTTGCAGAGCCCGCACTGATGCGAGCTACGTAACAGACTACTTCCCGACAATCAAAGCGGTGTTACGTCATGAAAGTGCGGGCTCGTAGGAAGACCGCATGTGCTTAAGGTTCCATTTGGGACAGGGCCTAGCCATTACATTTCAAAGTAAGAAAGAAATTACAATAATTTATGCCTCACAAGGAATAACAGTCAAATTTTTTTTTTAATTAGACATACTCAATGTATATGCAGCCGACAAGTGCAACCTAAGGAGTGCGCAGCCTTCGAAATGAGACACAGTTAAAGGGACACTTATTTTTTGAATGGTCGTGCATTATCCAACGCATTCTCATCCTAGGGCGTCATATACTGACGCTTTTGACATTTTGTCTACATCCAACGCACATGGCACCCTTTAGCGTCAATATGACACGCACAGAGCTTTGTTCGGTTATGGGTAGGTTTAGGTCTGGGGTAGGGTTATGGTTAGACCGCTAGGAGGCGCCTTCTGGCCCATATCTATCTGCGTCTCATATTGACGCTAAAGGGTGCCATGTGCGTTGGATGTAGACGAAATGTCAAAAGCGTCAGTATATTACGCCTTGGGATGAGATCGGGCTGGCGTTATCCCCTCATTTTCCCCTGAGACGGGAGGAATACGGATTTCAGCGTTGCAGTTCCTGCTTATAATGATGTAAAAATCGTCATTTTGCGTCATTCTTGTCACAGTGTCTGGTTGTGTTCCCCTGGTATCCACTAGATGTCCTCCTTTCCCCACGGTGTCATTCAAGAACTACCTTTCCCACAATTCCTGTATGTGTGATTGCACAGGTGTTTGTTATCTGTTCCCAGCTGTTTCTCGTTGTCATCTAGTTTGTTCCTGTATTTAAAGCCCTGTTTGTTCCATGTCCTGTGTGACTTTTGGGGGTTTACGAGGTATCTACACCACCGTAGTCACTGGGATACCCCAGCTTCGCCGGCATCTCCTAGCGAGATGTTACCACTGCCCAGCCGAGAGAGTGCATCACCGCTGCCCGGCCGAGAGAATGCTTCGCCGCTGCCCAGCCGAGAGAGTGCATCGCCGCTGCCCAGCCGAGAGAATGCATCGCCACTGCCCGGCCGAGAGAACACATCGCCGCTACCTATCAGGCCCGGAGCCGGATCAGTATCTGGGCGTCTTAGATTAAGGTCCAGCGTGAGGGACCCAGCGCTCATGTCAGCACAGAGGGCCCAGAGGATCAGCCGAACGGGGTTCCACAAGCTCATAGCATCCCATCAGCCTGAGCCCTCTTCACCGCTGGTCCCGTCCAGCACAGAGCCTGTGCCGGTGGTCCCAGTGCCGGTGGTCCCTGTGCCGGTGGTCCCTGTGCCGGTGGTCCCAGTACCGGTGGTCTCGAGTCCGGTGGTCCGGAAACGGCGGAGGAGGAGGAGGAGGACTTCCTGCCTTCCCAATGGCCTGGAGGTCGTCCCCGAACAGCCCGCTGTCTCCCTGGAGGTCGTCCCCGAACAGCCCGCTGTCTCCCTGGAGGTCGTCCCCGAACAGCCCGCTGTCTCCCTGGAGGTCGTCCCAGAGCAGCCTGCTGTCGTCCCGGAGGCCGTCCCCAAGCTGCTTGCCCTGATGGCACCTCTCCAGCGTCTCGCCCTGCCGGCGCCACCCCAGCGTCTCGCCCTGCCGGCACCGATCCAGCGGCTTGCCTTGCCGGCACCACCCCAGCGCCTCGCTCTGCCAGCGCCATCCGAGGGTCTCGCCTTATCGGTTCCTCTTATACTATCTGCCCAGCCAGAGACTGTTCCTGAGCCGGAGCCAGTGTCTGTTCCTGAGCCGGAGCCAGTGTCTGTTCCTGAGCCGGAGCCAGTGTCTGTTCCTGAGCCGGAGCCAGTGTCTGTTCCTGAGCCGGAGCCAGTGTCTGTTCCTGAGCCGGAGCCAGTGTCTGTTCCTGAGCCGGAGCCAGTGTCTGTTCCTGAGCCGGAGCCAGTGTCTGTTCCTGAGCCGGAGCCAGTGTCTGTTCCTGAGCCGGAGCCAGTGTCTGTTCCAGTGCCTGAGCCGGTGGTGCCAGTTCCAGTGCCTGAGCCGGTGGTGCCAGTTCCAGTGCCTGAGCCGGTGGTGCCAGTTCCAGTGCCCGAGCCCGAGGGGTCGTCTGAGCCGGTGGTGCCAGCTCCAGTGCCTGAGCCGGTGGTGCCAGTTCCTGTGCCTGAGCCCGAGGGGTCGTCTCCGCCCTGGCCGCCCGAAGGGTCGTCTCCGCCCTGGCCGCCCGAGGGGTCGTCTCCGCCCTGGCCGCCCGAGGGAAAGTCTCCGCCGTGGCCGCCCGAGGGAAAGTCACCGCCGTGGCCGCCCGAGGGAAAGTCTCCGCCGTGGCCGCCCGAGGGAAAGTCTCCGCCCTGGCCGCCCGAGGGACTGTCTGCTCCGCCCTGGCCGCCCGAGGGAGAGTCTGCTCCGCCTTGGCCGCCCGATGGACTGTCTGCTCCGCCCTGGTCGCCCGATGAATTGTCGTCTCCGTCCTGGCTGCCCGAGGGACTGTTCGCTTCGCCCCGGCCGCCCGATGAACTGTTTGCTTCGCCCTGTTCCCCCTCTGTACTGTCTGTGTCACCCTGGCCCCCTTTGAGTCTGTTACCCCCTGTTTCTGTGTCCCTTCATGGACCTGGCCCCCCGTCCCTCCCCCTGATCCTCCACCTTGCCACCTCCCTCCTGAACTTTTGTTTTGTTCTGTGTCCGGTCTTGGAGTGTCTGGGAGCCACTCCGTAGAGGGGGGGTTATGTCACAGTGTCTGGTTGTGTTCCCCTGGTATCCACTAGATGTCCTCCTTTCCCCACGGTGTCATTCAAGAACTACCTTTCCCACAATTCCTGTATGTGTGATTGCACAGGTGTTTGTTATCTGTTCCCAGCTGTTTCTCGTTGTCATCTAGTTTGTTCCTGTATTTAAAGCCCTGTTTGTTCCATGTCCTGTGTGTATCGTTGTTTATGTCACACCGCGTTTGGTTTACCGTGTTCCCTGCCTGAGTCTGTTTGTTGTTTTTGTACTGCCTGTCTGGATATCGAACCCTGCCTGTTTGACTACTCTTTTGGATTACCCTTAATAAACCTCAATTTGACTGCACTTGGATCCACCTTGCTTTTTCCCTTGAGCGGATCGTGACAATTCTAAGCAGGAAGTCCCATATCTTTGTAGGGGTCGAGACTACAAACTAGGGATGTTAACCGATGACCGTTTGACCGATGGTTGACCGTATCAACGTTAACCGATCAAAGTTGTCGGTAGTCGGTTAAAAAAAAAAAAGTGATCTCTAAATTAGGCTATTATAGACAGTGGACTAAACGCTACTACAGTTAGCCATCTCATTCCAAGATCTTTTTGTGTGAAGTGAACAAATACCTCACACTCAGTTTTTCATAACTCGCCTGTTTGTACTTAATAAACTAATAAAAACATTTGGCGCGAGGTCACAGCGTTTGGGTTCGCGTGCTCACAAGGTTTGCGAAAAGAAAAGGCTACAGGCTAAAACACTCGAGGTTAGAGCCAGGGCAGACGACAGGATGAAGCGTGCAAAGAAAAGTAGTGTGTAGGACCATTTCACCAAAAAGAATGACACAGATGTAAGTTGCAACTTGCGTGATACAGTGCTTAAATACAGTAGTAGCACATCATCTATGATGTATCACCTGAAAACGCGACACCTGATGATCATCATCTTTCTTTATTATTGTTAGCACTAGGCTACCTCAAACTAAAGCGGCGTCTCTTCTGAGCTGTCATTTTCTTAAATGAGCCGCGGCAATGTTTCAAATGAGCTTCTAACGCTAGACAAACGCCTCTATTTTCAACGCGATCACCTTGTACCCAAACCATTTCGAAACTAAGGAGCCATTTCTCCTCCGATTACATACAAGCTCCTCGGCGCCGCGTTTGCGGGAAAGTGACGTGAGTGGAAGGGCGGCAGAGAGATGTGACAGAGTTGCGAAATTGCAGGCGCGGCTCGAAATGGCTGTTATTTCAAATAGCATAGCATATTTTAAACTAATCGGTTAACTGGTTTCAACCGGCTAATGAGGCTCGGTGGTCGGTCAAGAATTTTTTTAGTTTTCGCCATCCCTACTACAAACACTCGTTCCTCATTTTTCCAGAGGGTGGGACCCACTCACGCTACAGACCTATTACAGATCAGTGGGTGGGACTTCACTTGCAGAAACTAAAAGCAATATCCAAAAGTCCATTAAAGTGCATCCATCCATGATAAAAGTGCTACACACGGCTCCGGGTTTTTAATAAAGGCCTTCTGAAGCTAAGTGTTTATGTAAGAAAAATATTCATATTTAACACTTGACAAAGTAAATATTTTAGCTTCCGGGTGCCGTGTGGAGCTTTTTTTTATGATGGATAGATGCACATTTATAGACTTCAAAACAGAAATGGCCGTTCACTGCTATTATACAGCTTGGAAGAGCCAGGACATTTTTAAATTAATAATATTAAAAAATAACTCTGATTGTATTCTTCTGAAAGAAGAATGTCATATACACTTAGGATGACTTGAGGGTGAGTAAATCATGGGCTAATTTTCATTTTTGTGTGAACTATCCCTTTAAGTCTCTCTTTCTCTCTCTCTCTCTCTCTCTCTCTCTCATAATATAGTTGCATGGATTCATTCTCTGTAAAAATTTAAATTTTACCTTTAATTAAATAGATTCAGTGCCAATACTGTAAATGTGACCTTTTGTATTGGGATAATTATCTGATTGCATATCCATCTTATTTTAACTCAAATGTTCTTTTAAAAAGAGTTAGCGTTGCTTTGTTCAATCCCCCCCCCCCCCCCCTCCTTTTTAATATATTTTCTTCAAAAGTCCACAAATTACTTCAAGATGACCTATACAGACTAAAGAACCTAATTAGGCCTGTGGCTTCATTTACCAGAATCACATTAGCTAGTGAAGACTTGAAACGGCAAACATGCTGTTTCATCATTACCACAACAACATATCCTACGAGCTGAGAATCGATTTGAGGGGATGAGCTCAATCAGCCTTCAGAGGAGCTTTGAGAGGAGACCAAACCAGACTAAGTATGGAGATGTGCTGGCGTTGAGAGAAAGGAGACTCCAGATTTCGCAATGGTTGCAACATCTGCAGTCAATGAAGCATTAAACCTGAACTTTCCAGAACCCTGCAGGAAGAGAGGACACAGAGAGAGAGAGGGAGAAAGGCTCCAGCAAGGAACCTTCATCCCCTGAAGTTATAAAACTGGTTTACATTTAGGTTGTGGTGCTGTACACTATCTGCCCTCGTCATGCCCTCCTTTCATATTCTTCATGTCATACTGTACAGAAAATATCTTTGGAACCAGACCTTTCTATAAAATATTTGAATGTTTTAGAATTCCATAGTGCACCTTATTTTTAAACATAAGAGACAAGTGGGTTCGGCCATTTGTAACTTGACTGTACAAGGCTTCAGTTCTTAGATGCTTAAGTTATTTTAGCTGTACAAAAACAGTCTGTTACGCTACTTCAGTGGTTCCCAAACTTTTTAGAGTGGCAAACCCCCTGAGGCATTTAACATCCTTCTGCGTACCCCCTCTCTTCCACTTAGACTGCAGTCACACCTCTTCCATCAAGGGACAATATTTGGCCTCTTTTATTGATTTTCAGGGGCATTTTTTTACTTTTATAAAGGAAAAGTTTTTCTAACCCTATTAATTGTATGTGTGATGTTTGTCAAAATTCTCTTAATGTAATTATTGATATAATAAAGCAATAAATTAAACTAAATCAATAATTTCAATCAATGAAACCAGTATAGCCATCTTTGCACTGCAATGGCACAAGCTGCATCTAGATGCATTTACACTGTTTAATGCTGCTCAGAGGTGGCCTGAATGCAGTTACAATGGCATAAACAATGTTATGAGATTATGTTGTAAAAAAAAATAATGATGAGAAATATAAAATGATGGTAAAAAACTAATACTTTTAAATATTAAACTAGAACTACCAGTAGGTGGCAGCAAGTCACTGTCTTAATGAGTTAGTCATCAAGTCAGTCATTCTTTCAGTAACGAAGCAAATGGCTGTATTTTTGAACGAGTCATTAAATCATTGACTCTCCCAATTCGATCAAAACTGCAGATTTGTTCAATGAAACACTGTTGTGTGTTGGAGATACCACAACAGTTTTGCGTCACTTGTACGTCACTTAATATGACCTTTTTGTTTGTTGAACTGTTCAAGAATGTCAAATCAGTGTCACATTTGTGTCACAAAAATATTCATATACAGGTAATGTATGATCAACATTAAAAACAAGAACTCACACAGGGTATATTTCTGTATTGCAGAGAGTTTGAGTCTTAAATTGATCCTTATGCAGTCTCTGTGTCTATATTTGTTCTTCATGCTAGTGTTAGCATAAATCCCCACCTTTACAAAGGTACATTGTAGAGAATGGCAGTAATGTTGCACGATTTCCTAAGGCAGCATAGTCTGCACGCAACCTATCATATGCACGTTTCTTGGATGCTGTAAGTTTTGACCCAAAAAAGATGAGGTAATTTGATTGGATGTCATGCATTTGACCTTTTACGCCACTACCATTTTCCCGTTTTTACACTAGATGTGGCATTTTATCTGTTTGAAATACATGCTCGGTTTTAAAATCATTTTAAGATGGGGTAAAATTAAATGAACAGCAAAAAATTTGGGAACCACTGTGTTACTTGATGTTGCAAACTGGTATTTATGATCATATTATTTATTGAAATCATAAACGCATTGGTTTGTAGTTATTTACTTATGGCAGCTAGCCAGCTACTGATTCTCAAGTCTTGTACATTAAGAGAAAATATCTACTGCGTTGCAAAATAAGGTTGATAAAATACCATAATTAATTTTATACAACAAAACTCTATTGTAAATATGCATCTTTCTTTATAGTAGCCTATATTTACAACCAGACAGTAAATTTGACTAATTTAAAATTGAATTCATTTGATTAATTATTAAATATTAATAATATTAATAAATATTCATGTTCACATTAGCAATATGATATTTGACGAAGCAGACTCGTTCAAAACTTTCCTGACTGTGGCCTTTTTATGGCCATTTTAAATGATTGTTGCAGCTTTTTTTCATATATGAGTGATCATTTTTAGTTCTAATTCTCTTATAGTTTTTTTTTTTTTTAACCGTTGTGTTATTAAAAGCAAGGTTCCTCTTACTGGAATTTCTTAAGCCTCTCACCTTTGTTCAGGCACTAATTGTACATCTAGAGGAGTTATGGTAGACCACTTCTGTTGATTTTTCCATCAGACTCCCCAGGCTATTTCTGAACCCTTCCTCTTTTTTTTAATCTGCCCCTCATACTAATTTCATCCCCTCTGATCTCTAATTTGTTCTGTGGAGTGGTCGCTGAAAAGATCCAGGACCAGAAGTCTGACGTTCTCTTCAAGTCAGCTGTGACGCTGCAATCCGTCATCAAGAGGCCTGAGTGTGTTTTGATGAGGAATCCTTTATGAAGAGCAGAATTGCTTCAGTATTTCAAGTGAATCAAATATCAGAAATTGGCTTTTGGATGAAACTCTCCAGTGTTTGTAGACTCGAGCATCATTTGACAGAATAACTGTCTGTTGTTCAAAAATGCCATCTGTGGCCTTAGCTAAAGGGTGGGCTTCTGCAACACTGGTGCCTGGCGCTCCATTGCTCTCTTCATTTCCATCTCCCTCAATCCTGAAACAGGAGGAGGAAAGTAAATAAGTCAGAGCTCTCAAGGATTAGGTCATCAGTGCCTTGACCTGCTGCCAGCCATAATATTGTGTTGTGGTTTCATTACCGACCCAATCAGAGCCATATAATTAAAACATTCCATTCGTTTACTTCACTCGTCTTCCATTCCTTGCTTCACTTAAAACAGGGATTGTAAATCCTCAGTGCCTGATGCCCTGTGTTAAATTATTTTAAGAGCATTACCTGATAGCTCTGCTAGTAATCTCTGTAAATAAAGGTTGTGTGTGTTAAAGCTTGTATCTTATCTAGATCTATGATGTTACAAGGAAGATTTTCTTTATGTGACTCTATGGTGAAAACTTTTCATAAAACACGTTACCCCCATTTTTATCTAGTATGGACTTTTGCGCTTGGCTAAATGATGTACTTAAGATTTGAAATAATGCAGCTTGCTTGTTGCAGGTTATACTTGTTTACAATTTGCCTAGATCCTAAAATCCCACTTTAAAAGAGTGTTTGAAAGAAGATTTTAAGCTGGCTGCATTTGACCATTTCTCCTCAAACAGAGGTCCAAAGCAGACATTTAACCACAGAGCAGCTTGAACCATAATGACAGGATTGAAGGAGACTGGTAAAAAGTTTAGTGCTTGTCCACAAATCCTGTTTATCAGACACAAAAACGTCTTAACTTATTTCAAATTTATATACATCAAATATACATACGAGACTTTTAACAAAATTAGAAATCTTTATATTTTTAACTTTAATACTTTTTTTGGACTGTCAGTTTCACTACCGTTTGGGGTCAGTAAGATTTTTATTTTATTTTAATTTTTTTTAAACATAGATTTATTCAGCAAGGATGCAATATATTGATCAAAAGACTGTTAGACAAATGCTGTTCTTTTGAACTTTCCATTCATCAAAGAATCCTTAATTTTTTTTAATCATGGTTTCTATAAACATATTGAGCAACACAACTGTTTCCAATTGGTAATAATATGAATTTGAACCGTGTGCACCAAAACAGCATATTACAATAATCAATAACACTTTATTTTGATGGTCCCTTTTGAACATTCTGTTGACTATAAGTAACTTTGCAACTACATGTACAACTAACTCTCATTTGTCACATTTATATTGTGTTTAGTTGTTTTCTGTCATGTTTGTATTACAGTAGTTCTCATTAGTTACCATGGAGTCTGATTAGTTAATCTCTGTCCAGCTGTTCCTGTTTAGTGTCCTCATTTACTATGTGTATTTATACTCCCTGTTCTGTTCAGTCCTTGGTGGTTATTGTTTGTGTGAACGTGGTCATTATCTTCCGGAGTTTGTTATTAAAGCCATTGTATCTGTCACCATCTCTGACGTTGTGCACTTTCTAAGCCACCCAACCTGTAACATCATTTGAGTATTCGTAGACTGTCTTCTTAATATCGGCTAACTGTTTATTGTGATGGTCCTCCAACAGACATTCTACTGACTGTAAGTAACTTTGCAAGTACATGTCAACTTTTTCTAACCCTAACCCTACCAGTCTACTAATACTCTACTAACACTCTAATGAGAGTTATTAGACATGTGAGTGCAACAGAATGTGTTAAAAGGACCATCAAAATAAAGTGAAACCGAATAATCATGTGACACTGAAGTCTGGAGTAATGACTGCTGAAAATGAGTTAAATTACATTTTAACATATATTAGTTTATTATTGTAATAATATCTTGCAATATTACTGTTTTTGCTGTATTTTTTTTATCAAATAAATGCAGCCTTATTGAGCATAAGAGACTTTTACCAAAATTACCAACTCCAAACTTTTGGGTGTAATTAATGTTTGTGGCGTTTCCTAAAAAAGAAAATTGTCATTATTTACTCACTGTCACACCATTTGAAACCTGTATGACTTTCTGTGTGTTTTTTTTTTTTTTTCACCATCTAATGGCATCTATACACTGAATATCAGTGGGGTCCAAAAAAAACACTGGACCCCAGTGACTTTGATTGTATGCTGGATCCAGGCCTCACGGGCTGTTGGGAGCAGGCTGACAGGGTGTAAGTGGAGTAGGATTTCAGAGGCTTTACTATGTGTATGTGTGTGGTGTGATACAGCTCCAACTCCACCTGCTCACCTACAAAACATTCCTGGCATCCCTTTGCATGTACTGTACCTTTCACCATCTCTGGAGTGCTGACATAAGACAAAAAGATTTTAAAAAAAATCCATGCTCTTAGTGATCAAAGAGGAGTGTTTGACTTGAAATACTGTAATGAAACCTTCTTGTGATGAGCTGTCTTGATCAGACTCAGCAGGTGGGTAGTAATATGCCAAGATGATGAGTGATGTAAAGATGACTTGCCCAGGTGTGAGAGTCAGATATAGGTAGTTGAGGAGAGGACACAGGACTGCAGAGCAACACAGAGGTCAATCTTTTCTTATTAGCCTTCTGGTTTAGGAGTTGACAGGTGACATTAAAATATTACATTTTTGCTAATACTTCTTATCAGCCAGACTGTCAATTGGAGACCGTGTGATTACAGGGTCTGTAGATGTCAATAGACTCCACACAAATCTTAGCGTAGACCAGTGTCAAAAAATAAATAAAATATAAAATACTCTTGGGACTGGTTGCTGGAAAGGATTTGTTTTTTTTGGTTTTTTTACTTTGTTGAAGACGAAGGTCTGAGCCAAAACAACAGATTGGCTTGTACTGCTCAGCTCTTCTAGTTAACATACCATATTGATTTGAAGTTCCTTCTATTGGTATTTGATGAGCACAGCATGCTTCACACAATTGTCCTTTGGGACCTCAGCATCCCATGTGAACTCTTCCTGCACTTACCATTAATTGAAATTGAATTTGGCATCGTTGATTTCATCATTTTGTTCTATTCCTAATGAGAACCTTTTGTTGTGGCTTTTGGCTGCAGAATTGATTATTTATATATTTATTTCCTATACATCACCCTTCCGAAACCCCTAATAATGGTGGTGTATAAGAATCCCACAACAAAACCACAGTTTGTAGGAAGGATTCACATTTTGACGTCAATGGAAATGTGTATTCTGTCTTTACTTTGGCCTACCCAGTCAGCATAACGGTGGTGGGAACTTAACTAGAAGACAATAAAAAAGGATTCTCACCACACATTCATTATTTGATATGCATAGAAACAAATGCAAAACATTTATAAACATAACAAACATATCAACATTTATAATTTTGATGGAAACTCTAGCTCAAGGTGGTTGTGTAGGAATTAGTGGCTTTTTTTATATTCAAGAACATTCCTGTTCATTGCAAGTCTCTGTAGCTTCAATGCATCATTAATCCTAGTCCTTAAACTACAGACATATTTGAGTACAAAACCAATTGACAATAGAGGATTTCTTGTTGTCAGGAAATGGAAAAGCAAGCAGGAGGTTTATGCCTCTAATTTAATGCCTCGTTTTTTCATTTTGTAACTTATTGAAAAGATATTAAATAGATTGTGCAAGGAGACATTCCACAGATCGTTTTAAATTTCTACAGAGATAGTTATTTTTGGTCAAGTTTCTCTCACAGCACTCTTTGCTTTCCATTCATATTGTAAATGTAATTAATAGAATTGAAATTTTTGAAAATAAAGCATCTCATGTGTTTAATAAAATAAACCGTCACCTCTGTGTCACGTTAACTAAAGAAAACTAAGGGAGAGGACTCAAGTGCAGAAAGAATGATTTATTAAATAAAAGAAACATAAAATGAAACAAAAACCCACAAGGGGGAAAACAAACAAAACAACAACTTCAAAAACAACACATACCGGGGTTTCACAGGAGAGCGGGAGACGTAAACAAGACAATGATCCGACAAAGACTGCAAACACAAATTAACTTATAAAAGGGACAAATCAGGCAGGTGATGAGGGAACAACAGGTGGGGACAAATGAAACCAATAATGAGATAAGGAGGGTGGGGTCAAAACAGAGACAGGAACACAAACACCACATGTGCTACACAAGACAGGCATGTGACATTACCCCCTCCTTAAGGAGCGGCTACCAGACGCTCCACTAGGGACGGGAGGGACAGACCAGGGAGGGACGGGAGGGACGGGGCAGGGCGGGACGGGGAGGGACAGACCAGGGTGGAACAGGAAGGACAGACCAGGGTGGGGCAGGGGAAATGGACAGTTCGGGAGGCCAGGGCGGACCACAGAGTTCGGGAGGCAGGGTGGAAATGTCAGTCCATCTGGCGGCCAGGGCGGAGACGACCTTCAGGCGGCCACGGCGGAGACGACCTTTCAGGCGGCCACGGCGGAGACTCTCCCTCGGGCGGCCACGGCGGAGACTCTCCCTCGGGCGGCCACGGCGGAGACTCTCCCTCGGGCGGCCACGGCGGAGACTCTCCCTCGGGCGGCCACGGCGGAGAAGATCGTGCAGGCAGCCAGGGTGGAGACGACCCCTCGGGCGGCCAAGGAACAGGCACCGGCTCAGGAACAGACACCACCGGCTCAGGAACAGACACCACCGGCTCAGGAACAGACACCACCGGCTCGGTGGCGGCCATCTTGTCCGAAGACACAGGCTCGGCAGGCGTGACGTGTACAGGCTCGGCGGCAACCATCTTGTCCTCAGACACTGGATCTGGCTCGGCAGCGGCCATCTTGTCCGAAGACACAGGCTCGGCAGACGTGACGTGAACGGTCTCTGATCGGCAGACGTGACGTGAACGGTCTCTGGATCGGCAGACGTGACGTGAACGGTCTCTGGATCGGCAGACGTGACGTGAACGGTCTCTGGATCGGCAGACGTGACGTGAACGGTCTCTGGATCGGCAGACGTGACGTGAACGGTCTCTGGATCGGCAGACGTGACGTGAACGGTCTCTGGATCGGCAGACGTGACGTGAACGGTCTCTGGATCGGCAGACGTGACGTGAACGGTCTCTGGATCGGCAGACGTGACGTGAACGGTCTCTGGATCGGCAGACG
>NC_139965.1:21843961-22005154 GCF_963993115.1 Abramis brama | reverse complement strand
AAATGAAACCAATAATGAGATAACAAGGAGGGTGGGGTCAAAACAGAGACAGGAACACAAACACCACATGTGCTACACAAGACAGGACAGGCATGTGACACTCTGAGTAAATTTGTGCAAAGTAGAAATTGCAGTTAGAGTACTCTGACAAACTTGATTTCTAGCGGTCGGCGTGAATTATTCACTTTATCAAAGTCACATGACTTTTTTTTTTATTTGCCTATAGGAATTGAACATAGTTTATGCACTTGTCGTCTTAGTTCTTACTGAATAAAATATCCAACTCAAATGAACAGGTAAATTTTTTATGTGATGGACAAATATTGAAAATGTCCTCACAAAAAGTAAAACATGTTAAAAACTAACTTGTGAGGACATTTGTAGTTATTCTAATTATTAGAAATTAGGGCTGGGTAAAAAATAATAATGATTTATCGATTTTGATCGATTCTCTTTTTTTATGAACCGACATAAATTCTTAAAGGTGCTGTCTGTAAGAATGACAGGATGAGGTACTACTGCAGTCCAAATTCAAAATATCAGAGATCGTTGTTTCCCCGTCCCCTCCTCCTCCTCCTCAGACTCAACGCTCACACGGGTTGCCAGTTTGAGGACATGCAACAGGAATGAGTGAAATTGACAACAAAAGCAGAGGAGACTTACAGTCTGAGTTGATTTATCCACGTTTTATTATGCTCTCGTTCATAGAGATTTTTAGATGGAAATCGAGGCTTTTTAGGTTGTGTGGAATCTGCAATCTCTGACCCAGTTTGTTTGCTCGTTTCCAAGGCTGCGATACGCTGTGTTTCCTGCCAACTGGCATCCCAGAGTGTCGAAATACTATTGGGTGAACTGGCAGTGGGCAAAATCACACAGACCAAAAGAAAAACCGACTGACAACAGGGAATGTGTAAAATAATAAGTAAAATAACTGGCTGTAGAAGTGTTTTTCAGAGAAAAGAGTATGTGAACTTAGTATGTTTCCTAAATATCTGCAAACATATTATGGTATTTTTATGCTTTAGTAGAGTAAGAAAGTACATGCATCACCTTTTAATCCCAAGAATCGATCTTTTTTAGCCTATGCTCTTTTCAGTTGATTAATAAACAGAACATTGTAGCGCCTCGCCGCCTCCTATCCAATAAATCTCAATAAGCTTTGTGCTTTTTGAAACAAAGTCTAAGATCTCAAATTCTGTCAATATTATCATGATACAGTTTTGGTGCTCTTTAATGTTTAAAATTGATTACTAGTTAAAAATGTCTCTGTTTTGTTTTGCGCTGAAAAAATGTTTTGGACCCCAACGTTCTTTGAAATATCTTTATTTATTTTTTCTACAGTAAGATAAAATAGTTTGATAACATAAAATGACATAAGCGTGAGTAAATGATGATTACTATTACTACTATTCATAGATATGGATTCCTCATTAGTGGCTGTTTCTATGGGCTACAATATGTAAGCTGCCCTCCATATTGGAACGGTCAAATCTTGTCTGTGGTCACTTGAGAGCAAGTTGACTGCATCTGAAACCTAGTTATTCACATGTATGAATAAATACCTATATCTGCAATAGACATTAGCAAATTATTTTCACAGCATTTAGTTTATCATTAATGTGATAATTCTGCATAGGGATAATATTGCATTTTGAGTTATGGATAACACAAAGCAGCACATTCTCACCTCTTAAAGGTTATCCCATTTTGATTATGGGCCATGGTTTTACAGCCATGGGCTACACAATGCTGTGACATTTTCGATGAAAATTCATTGATTTGTTAGTGTGAGTGATGAACAGTGTCATGTTAACCGTTCCAAGATGGCGGACACGTTGTCTACGTATATACAGTGAGGAAAATAAGTATTTGAACACCCTGCTATTTTGCAAGTTCTCCCACTTGGAAATCATGGAGGGGTCTGAAATTGTCATCGTAGGTGCATGTCCACTGTGAGAGACATAATCTAAAAAAAAAAATCCAGAAATCACAATATATGATTTTTTAACTATTTATTTGTATGATACAGCTGCAAATAAGTATTTGAACACCTGTCTATCAGCTAGAATTCTGACCCTCAAAGACCTGTTAGTCTGCCTTTAAAATGTCCACCTCCACTCCATTTATTATCCTAAATTAGATGCACCTGTTTGAGGTCGTTAGCTGCATAAAGACACCTGTCCACCCCATACAATCAGTAAGAATCCAACTACTAACATGGCCAAGACCAAAGAGCTGTCCAAAGACACTAGAGACAAAATGGTACACCTCCACAAGGCTGGAAAGGGCTACGGGGAAATTGCCAAGCAGCTTGGTGAAAAAAGGTCCACTGTTGGAGCAATCATTAGAAAATGGAAGAAGCTAAACATGACTGTCAATCTCCCTCGGACTGGGGCTCCATGCAAGATCTCACCTCGTGGGGTCTCAATGATCCTAAGAAAGGTGAGAAATAAGCCCAGAACTACACGGGAGGAGCTGGTCAATGACCTGAAAAGAGCTGGGACCACCGTTTCCAAGGTTACTGTTGGTAATACACTAAGACGTCATGGTTTGAAATCATGCATGGCACGGAAGGTTCCCCTGCTTAAACCAGCACATGTCAAGGCCCGTCTTAAGTTTGCCAATGACCATTTGGATGATCCAGAGGAGTCATGGGAGAAAGTCATGTGGTCAGATGAGACCAAAATAGAACTTTTTGGTCATAATTCCACTAACCGTGTTTGGAGGAAGAAGAATGATGAGTACCATCCCAGGAACACCATCCCTACTGTGAAGCATGGGGGTGGTAGCATCATGCTTTGGGGGTGTTTTTCTGCACATGGGACAGGGCGACTGCACTGTATTAAGGAGAGGATGACCGGGGCCATGTATTGCGAGATTTTGGGGAACAACCTCCTTCCCTCAGTTAGAGCATTGAAGATGGGTCGAGGCTGGGTCTTCCAACATGACAATGACCCGAAGCACACAGCCAGGATAACCAAGGAGTGGCTCTGTAAGAAGCATATCAAGGTTCTGGCGTGGCCTAGCCAGTCTCCAGACCTAAACCCAATAGAGAATCTTTGGAGGGAGCTCAAACTCCGTGTTTCTCAGCGACAGCCCAGAAACCTGACTGATCTAGAGAAGATCTGTGTGGAGGAGTGGGCCAAAATCCCTCCTGCAGTGTGTGCAAACCTGGTGAAAAACTACAGGAAACGTTTGACCTCTGTAATTGCAAACACAGGCTACTGTACCAAATATCAACATTGATTTTCTCAGGTGTTCAAATACTTATTTGCAGCTGTATCATACAAATAAATAGTTAAAAAATCATACATTGTGATTTCTGGATTTTTAGATTATGTCTCTCACAGTGGACATGCACCTACGATGACAATTTCAGACCCCTCCATGATTTCTAAGTGGGAGAACTTGTAAAATAGCAGGGTGTTAAAATACTTATTTTCCTCACTGTACATATCTATAGAACTATCCCTTTAATAATGTCCCTTTAGGTTTATCTCAGTATGAAAACTACTGCAGAGGTCATGACTAATATAGCTTTAAAAATCTGTGTTTGAGTGTCCAAGTGTGTTACTCTTTCCCATGAGAGAAATCTGGCAAGGGTCAGCGATAGGTTAACACTATACCATGTCCTCATCAGCACTCCATTAACAGATCTGTGTGTGTGTGTGCATGAGTGTGTGTGTTAGGGTCAGCGATAGGCTGTGTCTAAATCAGAGGTCCACTGTGGTCAAAGGCAGGTCACCAGACGCTCATTAATGTAGACACCAACTCATAATCATAATGTTAACATACAGAACACCCATGCTCGTATGATACCCAACATGCACTTTCCACTCTATGAACATCCTTTATAGCCATTTTGACTGTAAATCCATATAGTAAATGCCGCAACGGATCTATTTAGAGTTAAAACTCTTTGTCCCAACCCCATCTGCCTCTGCAGGCTGCATGGTCGGGTTGCACCGCTGAACTTGCGCTGAACATTTTTACTGCACCGCCACCAACCTTGCTCTGCCTGTAAATCTGACAGAAAATTTGTTTGGCCTTTGACCCACGGGTGTCCCTCACGAGGCTCATACAGCCGGGGTCTGTTAAAACTATCACAGGGGAGGAACGCTTCCCTGCATGTGTGTATAAGGACTAATGAGAGACTGGGGCCGTTTGACTCGAGCTGTAAATCTGTAACCCCCCCCATGCACGCATACACAAACGCATATACACATCGCCATCGTCCTCTGGCAGAATTTCACAGGCCTCTGTGCTTTAAAATAATGGCTTGTGTTCTCACAGTAAATACTTGCTATAGCTCTGTTGTGGTAGGTTTTTGCACTTTTCACCCTGTTCTCATTAGAAAAAAACGAGAGAGAGAGATGAGGGAGGGGATGAAACAGCTTGTTTGGAGAGGTGAAGAGGTCATATTTATGGAAGCCCGAAGCCGTGATTTTTAGGTCTGAGTAATTGGTTAATTTTTAACAACTGCTCCGGTAAGTCTAACTGATCGTGTTGTAACAATCCCGGTTAGAGCAGTTGACCTCTGATCTGAGTGGCAGGCTGCAGGGCAGCTTTCTGTCTCTTTAGGAAGTGACTTTTTACCGTCAGAGCCAATGTTTAGTGTATTTTTCATAGACTGGGCCCATAAACTTTGGTGTTATGGGAAGCAATGCGGCATTTGTAAGCGTTCACTGCATGCAATGTTAACTGCGGTCATAAATGTCTGAGAAAAATATACAGAGGGATTTTGAGCCGTGTACAGGATGAAGCTGTGTTGTGTGGGCAAAAGGTCTCTGACCTCAAGGCCAAGTGTTCCTTCCAAAAACATGCACTCTTAGACTGACTAATGCCGCTGTAGATTTTACAGAAAATGACCCTCGTTTTACAGTGGTGGGAAGTTTTGTGTCTCCCACACGTCCGGAGCAGAGTGACACATGTTTAAAGATATCCTTTCCTTTTCCTCACCACTGGTATGTGCTTTTTTTGCTACTATTTGATTACGTTATGTTCTTTCATCCTTGTTTTCCTCTGTCCCCTGACTGTAGTAAAGTTGATATAATTATTCAGGTACTCCCAAACCCATTCGCAAGGCATTTCAAAATCCCTTTCACTGTAAATGATTTCAGAGAAGTAACATAAATCAGTTTTGAATTTAAACTCATTTTATCCCTGGGCTGAAATAAAACAGTATAGGGTTATTTGTTGTAAATTGTGTCATTTACTATAGGTGCCATTTAGGTCTGTTTTCGAGAATGAAAGAATTATTGACAGCTCAATAAGCTACATCATGCACCTCTTTAATTTCTACAACTGTCTCAACCATAACTTTTATTCTGCTGTATGAATCTTTGAGCTGCCTGTTTTTATTTACTTACTGAAATAAGTAATACAAGATGTACTATAAGATAGGTTAAAAAAATGGTAATAAGTTTAGTAATTGGTAGTATACATGCTTAATAAACATTGGTAATATGGCAATGACGTTCAATTTGTTTACTTTAGCTTTTTGTGCGTCAGTGCATCATGAACTAATAATGAACATTTTTTACAATATATATTAATCTATATTTGTTTATTTATAAATATGCTATAGTTCATGCAATAGTTTTATTTAGCAAGAATGTATTGCATTGCTCAAAAGTGACAGTTAAGCCATTTATAATGTTACAAAAGATTTCTGTTTCAAATAAATGCTGTCCTTTTGAACTTTTTAATGAAAAAAAAAAAAGAATGAAAAAATGTTCCTACAAAAGTGTGAACGAACTGAGGTAGAGTTAGTACAAGTGGACTAAAGTAAGATGTACGTTTTATTTGTATGATTTGTTTAAATAACAATAGATTTGATTTAAACCTGGCTTGTTGCTTTCCTGATTTGGTCATGAGAAATAAGAAAGTATCACACCGTTACAGGAAACAGCCGTTGCACTTCCAGGAGTTTGCGTGCTTTAGCTTTCAACCTCCGTTAACCTCGAATCTGTCAAACGTGTATCATTTTTGACAGACAATAACACATTTCTCAGCTCATTTGAGAATGGATGTGCTTGGGTGGTCAGGGACCTCTGTGGATAATGCACACACACACACACACACACACACTGTGTGTGTCACTGCAGCCTACAATACATTGGACTGAAGACTGACCGCAGGCTGCATGAAACCACTGACCGGGTTGAGTATCCGCCCTCAGTTCCTAACCAGTCCAAACCAGAAGTTGGGCCCAACAGCAGCCGGACCGGTGCTCCTCAGTAATTCTGATAGGCACTAACTCAACCCAGTTAGACAAGATCACTTATGCCGATGGTCTGAAAAATAATTTATTCTATCATATTTCTCTCTCTCTGTTTTGAATAAACTTTTAATTGTCTCAGTGCAACTTTGTGTATGAAGTATAATTTGAATGGCTTGTTTCCACATGGATTTTTTGGACTATTTTGTCATGATGGCTACTTTTATGGCCATCATTTCCACTGCAGTGAAAGAGTCCTAGTGTCTTCATAAAATCTTTACCTGGTCAATGGAATTTTGTAATTAGCCTGTTTATGGATGATATGATATAATATGCTGTAAAGCCTGTTAACCTGCCAGGCTGACTTATTTGAAGAACTAAATATTTAGTAAATAGTTCCATCTTCTGACATTTTAGTCTTCTTGTGCTTGATGCTTTCAGTGTGCCGGTGATATGAAATGCTGGATGTAGGGTAGGATCAGAAATTTCATTACATTGCATAATCATACATTAAACATTTTATCTTTATTACTGTGACAAATTTCAAACTGTAATATGGTGGTATTATTGTCTTAGTCTAATTAATAGATGTAGATGCCCTCCATAGATACCCTCCATGTAACAAACTGATGTGACTAGTGCATAAGTAAACACTCATGACTCTGATGAGGAGACCAGTAAGCCGACCTCACACCCTTGCAAGGAAGTTTTACAGTCCTGTTAAAAATGACTAGGGGGAAGAAAGAGATGGAATAGAAGAAAAGAGTGGTGGGGGTGGAAGAGTCAAGGCTTTCAGTGGCCTTCTGGGACTCACTTACTGCCAGTGAGTTTCTTATAGCTGCCCCAGGAGTGGTGCATTAGGCACATGCAGAAACAAATGGCCTTGAGAGTTACCACAATTTTACACTACTAGGCCAGAGATGTGTCAGTAATCAAATTTGCAAAACCACTGTAAGTTAGAATGTTGTTACATACTGTGTCAAGTTACAGTTATGCACACAAAGTTAATATTTATGTATGGCCTATTTATTTATGGGCAGCTAAGGACCTTGGGGGTATAGCACAAATAGAACACATTCATACATGCATGTACACACACGCACACACACACGCACACACACACACACACACACACACACACACACACACACACACACACACACACACACACACACACACACACACACACACACACACACACACACACACACGAAACAAGGTTTTTGCTTGTATCCCTCAATTTGGCCACACAGACTGATGGTACATACTGTAAATACTGATGGTATTATTATCATGTTTACCCCTACTAAGAAAAATTAAATATGTAATGTTTTCAGGGAACTGCTGCCTAAATAATATAATAAAGAAGTGTCCAAATTCTCTGCATGGTTCTCTCCAGATTACAATACGGTTTCCTCTTTGCTTCGCCACATATTTCCCGGATCACAGCCCTCAACCGCCGTGAATGTCCAATACCCTGGTGATGGCCATTACCCTTGAGTTCACGTTGCATGGGCCACTAAAGCCTCCTGAATATATGCTTTGGACAGTAAGGTGTGTTTGACTTCAAACCCACGTCATCTTTCTTCTGTTAGACAGAAGCCTGGCAGATATGCGTTCTGATTGAGACTGATATGAGAGAAAATATTGAGCCTGGAGCTTGACCAGTCTGCATGAGATGACAGTCTCCAAGAAAATTATGTCCAAAAACTCAAGCTTCTGTAACAAGCTCCAAAGAATTCTTCCTGGCCTCATGAGCTCAATATCATACAAAACCTTTCTGTTCATAGAAGGACGGTGCTCCCAATGTTTCATCCATTAACTGCTGATAGATGACAAAACATGAACTGTTTGTTCATTTAAAAAAAAAAATAATAATTTTTTTTTACTTTGTAAAATGTCTTATTTGTACCATTTCCCCTCATTGATTTTTATTTTCCTCACTGTTCTTTGACCTATCTCCCTGTAGAGAAACATGCTGTTGTACCAATATACACTGAAAAAAATGAGTCGTTGGATCAAAGTAAAAAAATTACTTCAACTTGTTACAAGTAATCGGTTTACTTTATCTCAACTTAAAAAAATGTATTTACTCAAATCACATTTCCATAGTCAACTGAAAGTAAAAATACTCTTTCAACCAAAGAGATTTGTTTAATTAGCATTAAATTATAAATAATTATTTGGATTAACTTAATTTTTAAAACTTTTATATATTAAATATCAAAATAAATACAAAACAAAATTACAAACATGAAATATCACCGAATTTTTTGTCTGAAAAAAATAAGCCTTTTACACTCTGGAATCAAACATTTAACTGTTTATTTAGTGCAATCTTCCAACAAACTCACAGAAACCAGAATTTTCACTTGTTCTAAAAACATTTGATGAAGAATTTATTTGATTTACAAAAGTCAATACTGAAACCGTTTTAGTGCATGACTTAATAAATAAATAAAAATACATTCAATAATAAAACCGTCAACAATGTCATTTTGTACAAAAAAACAAAAAAACATCCATCAATAAATGTATACATCAATTCCATTTGCTACAGTAAAATTGTCACTCGACATTTCAGATTATCTTGCATTAAATTTAGGAATGTAACAGAAAACATTGAAAAGCCCTTAATATGGCATTGATAAATCATCCAGTGTAACATCAATTCACTGAAAAAAAACATTGAAACAAATCAACATTGAAAGCTCCTTAAAAGACATGACATGCAGGAACATTTAAAGGGTTAGTTCACTAAATTAAAATATTTTTGATGAAATCTGAGAGCTGTCTCACTCCTTCATAGGTTGCTAGGTAATTTCATTCTGCCGACCAAGACAAGTTAATAAAGACATTGTTAAAATAGTCCAAGTGACTACAGTGGCTCAACCTTAAGTTTATCAAGCGACGAGAATACTTTTTGTACACAAAAAAAACAAACAAAAATTACGACTTTATTCAACTATTAATTTTCTTGAGTTTGGCTCTGAGTGAGTTCACGAGAGCGCCACGACACATGCGCGAGAACTGAGAAGATGACGCTCACGATCATTTGATGGGAAAGGCTGAAAGGTAAGCCATTCATTTAGCGGCATTGGCAAGGCACTTATACGTTTTCTCGTTGGTTTCTCACGATTCGGACATCCAGTAAATGCACACTTTAGAACCATTTTAAACACTACATCGAGACCCATCTGCGGCATCTTCTCAGTTCTTGCGCATGCGTTGTGACAATTTTTTGAAAGGCCTCAAAGGTATATTTAAGTACTTCAGGATACCTCAAGTTCTCAGTACGTGATTCCAAACATCATGGCACAAGCAGATGCAACTGAGGACAACTCATGTAAAACCTCAATACCATCAATGACAATGCTGATGTCCAGGGGAGTGCTTAGACCATCACTTTCACAGAGCACAAAAACTGTCCAAGTTCTCTCTGTGCTTCATCTTTCTGGCCAATCTGAAAGACACACAAGCAAAAAAAAAAAAAAAAGGAAACAATTCTTTCTCAGAGAGCTAATTCATAAATTCAACTGCTCTTACCAAAAAGAGACCAATTACTTACCGTTATCTTCTGACTGGACTACAATGACTCCAAACTGTTGTCTTTCAACATCTGTATCTTAAAAAAAGACAAACACAGCAATCACCAACTTTCATAAAGAAAATTAAAATGCATGGATTTGCTTTTGCACCATTTTTGCACAATTTTTGCAAGAGCCAAAAATTTTGCAAGTTTAGATATTTATAAATAATACATGAATTAAATAAATTGGTGTAATTTGAACGTTTATCAATAATTATTTTCAAAGTTGCAAAGATGTCATGTCATACAGATTTCATAAAATAATGTATTTTGTGTAACGTATTATGTAATAGGTCATTGCGTGCGTGTATGCATGTTTAAACTTTTATGACGTAATCAGAACCTACTGCAGTGTGTTAAAACGTCAACAATGTAATTGATCAATCAAGTATTTACCATATATTTATTATTTTAAGGTCATACAGTAGTATGTATATATGAGGCTACTGTCACTTTAAGAATTAACACACATACCAACAAAGACAAACTCGATTTTTTGGCAAATGTTTAAGACACAACCAAATGTGTTAAAGTGAATACTTGGCAAGGTACACATTTTGTGATCACGTCCCTGATCCAAGTCTTTGAATACTGAATATCTGCCGACACTGTGTCCTGATCCGATACTTGTATTTTCCTAGTGTTTGGTGCACACTTCAGTTACATTACATTTTTTAAATCAATACAATGTATACAGAGCCGTACAGAGTTTCTCAGGGGCAGGAGCTCAAATGTAAAAAAGGGGCAAAAATATTTAACCCCAAAAGTTAAAACTTATGTATTTCAATTACATGTCAATTTTCCATCCAATTTAATCACATAAATCCACCGTAAAAGTTAACATTTTATTTAAGCTTCAACATGTTCAGTTGACGTGAATGAATTAAGTAATTATTTGAACTGATGAACTGTGATTTAAGATTGTGTATTAAATAAACTTTACTCATTCCAAATAAAATTGTTGTTACTTGCTTTATTTGACTATCTTACATTTCCTTAATTCTATTGAATAAACGGTCAAAAACGTTACATTTTCAAACATTTATTGTGTGCAGTTGCTCCATAAGTCAAAAGAAGCATCCAGTCTGACAAAAGAAACAAAAAAATCCAAGCAGGACAAAATACAGCACTTTACATATTAATGCAACTGTTTTAGTTTTATGCATTCTCCCAAACTGTACTTTCTGTGGTTTCACTTTTTAGTTTTAAGCCAAGTAACAGGGATCCAAATTTCAACATCAAACATTCTTTTTTGAGACAATAACTACTCATTTTGATATCACTGCACTGTAATCAATTTGTGCTTTCTTCTAATCTGGAACTTGAAACACGAATGTAATTGGTATCCATCTTCCTAAATATTTGTAGAACAAATAAACAATCAGGACACTTGGAGAAAAGACAATTTTTTATAAAAATTTACAAAAAATTTAAACACAAAAGGGAAGTAACCTTAAGGATTATATTTTTCTTTACATATAACAGGTGTTCATTTTTTTTAACATATAACATGTTTTCACATTTTAACATCCAAGTTTGGACTTGGATCCATTACATTCATGTTGTGTTAGAGTAATTCGCAACAATATGGTTATTTTATAAATTTGTAAATATATTTTATTTAAATTGTTTGCTTAAATTCAATTAGTGGCAAGAATTATTTTTTTGAGAGTATCACTATGAAGTAAGTGACATTGGCAGATGTATTGGTAGACGTTGTAAACAGACTGTGGTCACAATTATGAATATGGGACTACTATTATAAATTTCTTGAGTTGTGTATGTGCAACAAGCAGAATAATTGCAACAAAAAGAAAAGTGGATTTAAAGGGGCGGTATAATGCCCCTTTTTACAAGATGTAATTGTAAAATAAGTCTCTGATGTCCCCAGAGTGTGTATGTGAAGTTTTAGCTCAAAATACCCTATAGATATTTTTTTATAGCATGTTAAAATTGTCCCTTTTTGAGGGTGAGAAAAAACACGTATTTTTGTGTGTGACCCTTTTAAATGCAAATGAGCTGCTGCTCCCTTTCAAGAAGAGGGCGGAGCTACAACAGCTTGTGTCCTTAGCAGCTTGCAGACACGCACTAGCTTGCAGACACGTGTTTTTTGCACAGTGCCGTGATGAAAATGAAACAAAAAAGATGCAAAGAGGACAACTCGACCTCCACGGACAGTTTGTAATGTTTTATCAGACAATAACTACTCAAGATTTTGCTTTAGTATAATTTTCGGGACAATTAGGGCTGGATTCGGGACAACAGCTCAGATTTCGGGACTGTCCCGAATTTTTTGGGACGTCTGGTCACCCTAGCAGACTCCCAAATGTGCTCTACTACAACTTTTCTTCTTTTCAACACTGCCTCACCCCCTTTGTTGCTTGTGTGTTTCCAGGGGCAGGGTTTATGTACATTTTTATGAAAAATAACTGTCATGTTCACACTGCCTGAACAGACACTAACAAATGCTGAATGAACATGTTAAGTCGGGTGAAAACAAACTCCGACCAACGCCAACAGGGGTAACCAACAAAACCCAACACACGTTTGTTGGTGTTTGTCTGTGTGGTGTGATTTGGCCTTAACAGTTCATGTTTTTACTTTCATACGATTTAGTTTTAATCCAAATGTTTGCTGAGTGAACGATCAGCAACCAAGAGCATGCAACAGAAGTGAGCGCACACTCTCTCTTTACTGTCAGTTAACATTAGTAATATGTTGCTCATTTACTTTCTTTGCTACTGACATATCTGCCCGAACTACAATCTTTTCAAATTCCAGGGACGTCTGTAAAAAAGGGATGTGCACTCGAAAAGCTCTGTTTCACTGGTCAACATGCGAACAGCAGCTATGCTTGAATATTTAATTTGTTTAATATTCTGATAATTAGGCTAGATGCATTTACTTTATAGGCATCTTTCTCTGATATCTCCATTATGCTCTCTGTTTGCTCTGTTGTCAGTGTTTCTTTGTCTGGAAACAAACACTGTACTGTACACACTCTGTGTGGTATCGGTTTTTGATATCGGAGCATTTAACAAGTACGAGTAGAGGAGTGCAGTATCGGATACTGGTATCGATATTGGTGCATCCCTAAGAAAGCATGAAGCTTGCAGTGTCAGAAAGCCAATCTGTCAGTCAAATCCGAAGCAAGATGCAACGCCAACATGTTATGGCAACGACGTCTCAGATGGCCTGACGACAGATACAAATAAATATTCGTTACAAAAGTGTGCATCTTGCTGTGAGATGTTACTCCACTCTTCCACCAAGGCACTTGCAAGTAGTGGTCGACCGATAGTGGATTTTACTGATAATGATAACTAGACCACGCTGGCCAATACCCGATTAATTAACCAATCGTTTTAAAAATGGATACTGAATGAAAACAAACATACATAAAATAGTGCTGAACTTTGTTACAAAAATTTAAAAACAGTACTCTGAACCATGAAAATGTTCTGTACTTTTTAAATATAAATTAATATATAGCATCGGCCATAGAATTTAAATTAGATATACATTGTATGTATACTCTCCCACTTTATTTGCTTCTCTTTTAGAACACTTTATGTAAAGGCCTATTTAGTGTCCTAAGTTATTGTAACTGTGACCATTATTGTCTAACATCTGTAAACTGCTAGGGTGCTTTCACACTTGTTTCGATTGCCTGGTTTGAACCCCAGTTCGATTGCTCCCCCCTGCCACCACTGGATTGTGTTCACATTATATTATTTGGGTCCAAACCACAGTGTGTTTGTATTATCTAAGCAGCAGCTGTTTACCCCTGTTGCTTGGTAACAATGACGCAGGAGATGGCGGCAAAATGCACAGTGTTGCTCATCTCACTTTTAGATTTTGGTTTTTGAACCTTTGATTTTGTTCTCAAAGCATCAGCACATAACTGCATGGAGATCCTCGCGGATCTCAGACGTTCACTTCCCGCAAGCATTTCTCCCTGATCTCTACAAGTGTCGAGATCATGGGGGAAACCATTCTCTGCTCATGTTTATCCACTCATTTCATCGAATTACTCCAACGTGAAGGGGTTGGATGAACGGGTATGTGAGGATGCCCCAGATGGAGAAACCACTCGCTGGTTACCCCCCCTCTGCTGGTGCGGTTTCCTCCTGGAAGGCTCCTATTTTGCCCTCTAACGCCTGTTTCACACATACTCCGTTTGCAGTGCGTATGCGGTGCGTATTTTTTTCCGTACCCATGTTAAAGGGTCATGAAACCCCCCCTCTTTCAGCTCAAGTCTAGCTCACAATCTTTTTGAAAAATGCAACTTAACTGGGCGTGGATGGCTGTGAGAAGAAGGTAGGGGAGTGGGTGTGGTATGGGTGTGGTATGGCACAGTAGGGGAGAGGGGAGGGGGGGATAACTGTCATCGGCCAGTGGCCCATGCATATTGACTGTCACTAAAAATTAGTGGTAAAACGTGAGGAAATGCTAGATTTTTTATAGCTGGCAAAGTTAAAGTCTAATGAAATACAGACACCTTATTTTTGTCCTTTCAAAAGTAACTGAATGCCCTGCTACATATATTAGCCTACAGTAATCGTAACTGTATTTAAAACATATTAATGTACATGTATAATTATAATGTCATTATAAAATATATATTTGTTTATATACACACTATAAATGCATATATTTGAAAATAATTCATTTTCCGCCAAAAAAAAAAAAAAAAAACGTTCCGTACATACCCTACATACCCTACATAGCCTACGCGCCCCCTGAACCCCCATAATAAAGATGGACAGTGACATAGAAATTTGCACGAATTAAGCATACGTTCCGTACAATTGAGGTATTATCGAAATATCTACATTTTAATAATGAGTGCTTATTTAACAAAAGGCAAGTAAAACGGTCAGGGTTACATTTTAGACACACACACACACACACCTCTGAAGGGATAGAAAAGTCCTCGGGACTTGGTACCGCATCACTCGCAAGTCGCAACCTGCATTGGTGAACAGGGCCGAGGTCCACCATTCTTCAGTTCTCGAAGCTCTCTCTCGAAAATGCTTGCTACACACACATAGTTTAGATGTGTCCGTGGTTGATGGCCAACCAACCGCCCGCAGCCAGAGTCTAGCCCTGGCAGCATCGTGGGGAAAGATATGCAACGCACTGGAACTTTTGCACCACAAAAACAAACACTTGCGTCCCATGATTGCCTCTCTCATCTACTACGCAATATCACAGTTTGACATGTCTGTCATTGGAAAGATCCACGTGGTGTCATGAATAATTAAGAGACAGTGTCTTCTCATTGGATAAGAAAACTCAGTCTCATGTATAATTATGAGACACCGATGAGTCATCAATGGACTACAGTGCTCTGCCACCTCACAGCCTGTGACGTGGACACGATGAAGATTTTAAACCCGGAAGACGAAAATAGCGGAAAAAAACTTAAATCAAATTTAACCATTTCCCCCCTACTATTAAATCTAACAGATGCTAACATTGTCTTCAGTGGTGTTCAACACGCATACCTCTGTTAAAATCTCAGAAAATTTGGTTTAGGGTTTCATGACCCTTTAACAGGTTAGAACTTTCACAATAGCACATGGATGCAGTCCGTCAATATGGAGGGCGATCGAGGACAAAAGTCTTTAAACGAAACGCGCGGATTTTGACCGCGTCAACACGCACCATTTGTCCGCGTTAATGCGACAACACGCACAGCAGCCAATGAAATTGTTGTATTTGAGACTACATTTGCATATGTGACGCGATGGTACGTTGGTATATAGGTATACAAACATCAGACGTCATGTTTATTCATGAAGGATGTCGTAATGGTATACTGGTATGCACGTCTGCAAACATCAGACGTTATATTTGTTCATGAGGGATAATGCATTAGTTACGTTGTGAGTGATGTCAGTCTTATGTCATGATTTGTCATGCCCTTTTAAGTTGTTCGTTTAACATTCTTTCTCAAGGTAGAAATGTCAACAGCTTAAACCATGGCTCTTAGAATGGCTCTTTTATTTTAGCAAACTGCCAAAAAACCTTTTCAGACTGTGTGCAGCTGAACCAAGAAAAGCTTAAAATTGCATGGAGCTGATAAGCATGAACGGCAGAAGAAAAAGACTGCAATTAAAAAACAAAACAAGAGAAAATTATTTTAATGCAAGCATTAAAAAATCTGCACATATCAGCTGTGGAATAAAAGAAAAGAGATGCACAATTAACTAGATTAAGGCATATTCCTGTCTTAATTTAAACCCTGTCTGGGAAACCACCACACCCAAAGGTTTCACAAAGTTATTCTTGCCACTATAACTTATGGCTGCCTAAAGACAAGCTGATAATAAAAATAGTGATTTGAAATAAAAGATAGAGAATAAATGTTGTGTTTGTGGTACTGCCATAGATCAGTTGCGCACTGCAAACGCGCAGCATATGTGAAAGCAACAATAGTGCGTGCTGCTCCTGCGCCGCATACGCACCACAACACGCACCGCAACACGTACCGCACACAACACTGCACACAGAGTTTGTGTGAAACAGGCGTAAACCCTGCCAATTTACATCATGTCTTGTGGTCAAGGCTTATGCGGCTGGCGGGCCTGCTGGCGGTGCCCTGCAAGCCATGGCAGTGCTGCAGGCCTACCAGACCGATCTTCTGAAGGATTCTGACCACAGTGGGGTCCTCGTGCCACCAAGCAGGCGCCCCCATACCATCGGCCTTGCTGCCATGGTTGCCACGGAGAGGCACTGCATTAGTGCTGGATGTGAAGAGCTCTTTACAGAATGAGAAGTATATTATTATTCTGGTTCTTGCAAGATGTGAGTATGGGTGTTAGTTGAGGTCAAGCAGTAGCTCTCTCCCAAGCAGTTTGTTACCCATGATACTGGGCCAGCAACAGCAGAGCCAAGGCAGTGATGATCATTTCAGAGGAGGGGATCTATTACTATAATAGTTTTACAGATCTTTCTACTTTGAGGCATGCAAATGGTCTATGCACTTACTTTCTTCAAAAATAAAGTAAGCAACAGAAAAAGATGCCGCAAGTAATTCACTGGTAATGGAAAAGCTTTACTTTGAACTGTTGAATGCAAGAAGTTTAGGTCTGACTTTAGTAATCTGTGCCATAAACTGTTATATGTGGCACTGCCAACACACATAACATAAAATACTTCTCAAAGAGTCTTTGTTTCTGCTTTTATGCCATGGAGTACAGATTGTCATTCTGAACTCTTTTGAGCTTCAGCATGTATGATTCTTTTATGAGTCAACTTGTCTGTTTCACTTGAAGCTTTCACTGAAATGTTGTAGGATTTTGACTGGTGCAATTTACTTTCTCTGTGAAGTTAATAACAGAAAACAGTGAAAAGAGTTGAAAGAACATGTGGACTTTTAAGATATCTGAATACGTACAGTATATGCAATGGTAGCGCCTTTCTCCACATTGTTTCCAAAAAGCCGTCAGAAATGATTAGTGAGCTGAGGCGAGTTTCCAGAGGCTTCCCCCGACTCAGTGATACCCTGCAGAGAGCCTGTCTGAAGTTGAGGAAAAGAGTGAGCACTTATCCCAACCCAAAGACATAAACAATGAATCTCCACAATCACTATTTTGAAACTGTGAAGTACAGTGGGAGATGACTTTGGAAATCTGGCCCTCACAATCTAATTTACTCCTGGATTTTTTTTCTTTACAAATTTAAAACAAAGATTTAGGATGTAAAATGAAAAAGTATATTATTCTGCACTATTTTTAGGTCACTAATCAAATAAACACAGTTTATGATCTCATGAACTCCTTTGTACAGACAGCAAGGAGACATAGTGAGTACTAAGACATTCATGTCAATTTCACTCAAATTGTTATGTTTATAATTTGTAATGAAAAAAAAAATGCAGTAAATCAGAAAAGGGCAACATAAAAGTATTTTCACTCGTGTCTTTTGGATCCCTCTGTATATTTCTTAGTACATTTACTGTATATTTCTTAGTACGTTCATCCCTTCTGGAATAGTCTGTGGAAATAGGAAGGGGAAGGATTCATGAGTTAGAGGTCTGAGTCCTCAAGATCTAAGATGAATAGTGTTTATTGTAGCTTGGCACATCCCGTCCCTCTCAGTCAACAACGTCTTTGTGCTTTTACAAAATATGTGTGTTCCATGGATTGTTGCAAGCTGGAAATGTGATATTACTCAATTCTTTTTTTCTTATGCTCCCTTTACTCTCTCTGTCTGTCTGTCTGTCTGTGTCTCTCTCTATTCTTTCACCCGCTGCCCTCTCCACTTGTAATTATATGTTAAAATAAACACTAAGCCAAGAGGCCACATCACTCGACGACAAAACGAACGACAAAGACATTCCCTCATTGAGTCAAAACAATGTGATGAAAAGCTCCAAAGAATTTGTTGCTTTCTGGAGAGGGTTTGTTCTGAAAATAAGTGCATTTATGCATCATTATTTAGCATAATGATTCACATGAAGCATGTTTTAAGTGTGAGTATGATTGAATTGCAGTAGACAATGATACATTAGGCTGAAACAGCAGAATAATGTGTACACTGGTAACATTTTACCGTGTAACTTTGCTCTACTGACCCTGAAATGACCTGTGATGTCATTCTACTCCTCAACAGACAGATGAAGATGGATAGAAAACTGACCGGCTGTTATATAGCCTAACGCTGTTCAAGCCACAGCTTTGCATTTTAGCTTACTCTCCCTTTGATGGTTTCCACAGCAAACACCTCAAACTACGTCACAGCTCAATTTCGTCCACTCACCTTGCCTTGATCGTCATCACTCCCAAACCATAACGGTGTTGGTTAGTAGGATATTTCCATCCAGTGTGATGTGAAGATCCAATTTTAAGTTTCTGGGTCAAGCATTCCGCCTGTTTTCTTGCCGTTTACCCTGAATGAAAACTAACCAGAAACATGACAGAATCCTCTGGGCCTATCTTGGAAGATTGCGCTCACCATCAAATTACCAGTCACCAAAGTTTTGTTTACCGTCGTTTGAGTGGTTGTGTGGGTTTGTCGTATTAAGGTCTCCACATTGCATCAGAGGCTGTCTCTCTGTGGAATTGAGGGAAGGCCCCTGTTCTCTTTCCAGAAGTGGTTACATGCACTTGGCAGCCCATGAACCCAGTAGCTAAAAGCACATGGCAGATTTTATGTCCTTGACTTAAAAAAACAAAACCCATATTGATTAACTTGACTGCATCAAATTATGCTGTGGCTGCAGTGTAATTATAACATTAATCTCCTTATTTACCTCTAGTTCTTCTGTCTCTCATTCTGTCTTGTCTCTCACACTTTCCAGACGTATTCTCAGTCTAAGATTGTATAAAAGCCTGATGATGTGAGTGCCTTAAAAAGACTTGATGTGTTCTTAATGAATCATTAATCTCTGGTAAATGATTTAGAAGAGCTTTTTGACTACATTTGTGTACTTAACGTCAGTGAGGTGGTCAAATTAAACGGTGTGTGTTGGATCTCCTTCCTTATGTTACATTGCATTCTGATTTTAATTTGTGCAGCCTAAAATGAGCATAGATTCTCCATCTTTTCATTATTTCACCCTCTCTCTTACTTACCACACAGACACATACTGAGGTTTTATAAACTTGGACCAAAGTTTATTTAAATTGCAAAAAGAAGCTTTGATGCATACTAGTGTCAAAGTCTTCAAGACAAGGAAATAAATAGACAGTCAGCCACTGAGTTTAAAGAAATAAAACAGATTCTGAACACTACACCCTACTGGTTATTATGCATTCTCCATGGTAATATGAACATGACCATGTTCTTTATAATCTCTTCACTGAAATGCATAGGTAAATAAATATATAATGGCTACAACACATTTAAATTATCAGACTGCCTCGTTTTCCCAGTAGCCAAATTCGGTTTTCGACCACATTCTTTTGATGGATTGGCTGAAGCCACTCTTTCCAGTTCAAATGCCATGGAAAATCTCTTCAGCTCTGAGAGGGGAATAATATGCAGGGAATAAGTGGGGGAAGACATCAGGAAGAGTAAAATAACCTGTATGAAAACAGAGGTTGTCCTTTTTTACCAGGAGGTTGTCCTTTAGCTGTTTGGTTCATCTTTGAAGTGGTAAGTTTTAGGCAGAATTCCACCAATGGCATAAGGACTTCCGTGGGCCTGCGTGCCCGACATGGAGGTGCTCCACAGGGGAAAGCCTCTGCCATCGCTCTGGCTCTGGTGCCCTGGACAGCCGCCCCAGTGGTTTGTGGTAGAGTGCCATGGCAGTGAAACCGCGGCGAGTGCTCCCGCTCCCACATAGTTTCTGGTCAAACTGAAACATAACAGCCCAGAGAACGCTGCCCGTCTCCGCCAGACAGCCTGCATGAGATCAGTACTGAAAACATGCGATCATGAACCCCGCTGCACAAAGCGTTTATGAACGTGCGACGCCATGGAACACAGCATGTGGTGCTTTGGTTGTATTTTGGGTTGAGCAGTTAAAAGCAGTTGAGAGGCTACATCATGTTTGTCAAAGCCATCTTAGCATATTATTTATCAGGGCTGTCATGGCATGAGTCAGCGACAAAAAGAATCAAGTTGTATAACGAACAATTAAAAATAAAACACAATATGTTGACTTTTATTTTTTATGTCTTTTCAATGATTTAATTTGCCACAGTAATGTATTTAATTAATCTTCATTTGGGGAATTGTTTTTTTTCGGTAACACTTTATTTTGATGGTCCCTTTTGAACATTCTGTTGACTATAAGTAGCTTTGCAACTACTTAGAGTGTCTGCTTAATATCTACTAACTCTTTATTGTGATGCTCCTCCAACAGACATTCTACTGACTATAAGTAACTTTGCAACTACATGTCAACTTATTCTAACCCTAACCCTACCAGTCTACTAATACTCTACTAACACTCTAATGAGAGTTAGTAGACATGTAGGTGCGACGCTACTTATAGTCAACTAAATTATAATTGTATAATTTAAAGGCAAAAACGATTTAGTAAGATTATTAAAGTGTTAATATTGTGTTGTGCTGTGCAAAATCATGTCAATCATTGTATTTCAATATCTATATTTTCTTTGCTCTCGATATGACCTCCTTTTTTGTTGTTACAAGTATGTGTATATGGGAATAGCTGAACGTCAGTGTTTATTTTGTCAAAAATATTTTATGCATATTTCATCTCATCCTCTCTCTAGGACCTTTTACACATTGGATGACAAAAGATGTATTAAGGGCGTTTCTTTCAGATTTTGAAAAAAAAACACCACCACCATAGAATACTATAAAATACTGCGGCTAACAGATCTAGGAGATGTAGAGAGTTCAGTTCATGTTTGTTGCCTGGGGTTACCATGACAGCCATCCTCCTTGAATTCATCTCGAGTCAAAAGAAAGTAGCCTTTTCTCTAAATCCTTTCTTATGTCATCTTTTTGCCAGATTCAGATAAAAATCATATGTGGATCTGATTTACCTTGACCTAGTGGAGACTGGAGACCAGGCCCGTACTCTCTGCCGAGTAGCCCAGAGCTGCCGTGTTACTTAAGGCTGTTGACTCTTTCCCCTCTTGGTTCCAAAAAAATCTTGACACCGTTGAATGAGGCCTTGTTAAAGCTAATGCTTAATTTTATTCATACTTAACCTATTTATGTAACCTTTCTCCAACCAAGCTGTCCCCTGAGATGAAAGATCATTTTTGAAGGAAAGACCTTGCAGCGCTTGGCAATCCTAATCTGGCAACGAAGGCAATAACATATTACATAAGGAGCCACCATTACTGTTGTGGGCTGGTGTAATTGATGTAATTGATGTTTTTGACCTGAAGTGACTTGCATTTCAAACAGTTTAGCTAGCAAATACATTAAGGCCTGTGTTTCAGCACAATTTAATATTCAGAAATAAACTTGCTAATCTTAGTCCTCACAGACTGCATATAATTCAGTGTAATAGAGACCACCAAATGGCATATATACAACACTACAACACTAGAGGTCTGTAGCAATAAATTAAGCCTGAACAGCAACACGCTTTGTAAAGAGAACCACAAGTGGCCCTTTTATTCAATTCCATTGAGTCACCATTGCCAGTAACCAATACAACAACACAGCAAAACAAACTGGGAGCTGCCATGTTGTAAATCGTAGTCATCACAGAAAAGAAAAAAAAGAAAAGGAAAAAAGAAAAAAAGAAAGTGAAAGTAGTTCTCCTTCCAAACACAAAGTGTAACATAAAGGCAGGCCTGGAATTTAGATTTAATTATAATTTTCATATGCTTTCCATCTCTCTTGCACACCCATATATGAACAAAACAACTAAACCCAAACCATTGATCTTGGGGTAAAGGCTGAGACCTGTTTAAATCTAAAATTCACTGAAGAAAATGTCTGATATTCCAGATATTTTCCGGTTGTAGATCTGAAATGACCAGAAAAAGATGAGTATGAAAGAAAATACAGATCCAGTGGTGCTTGGTTCAGAAAGAGCAACGTCTGGTAATTTTTTTCTAACACTCTCTTTTTTCAGTCTAAAAAGACAATGTCTTTTCACTGTTTCTCACCACTCTCGTAAAATTATTTCACCACACATGAACACACACAGTTACGTGCATGCACATCATTTTTCAAAAGATGGTCTCAAGTATGTTTTTATAAAGGCTTGAAACCAGAACACAGTGTGATCTCACCCTCCATGTGCCAAGAGACAGGCATACCTATCTTTGCAATGATGAATATCATCAGTGTCTGTGTACTATATCCAGCAGCCGGGTGCATCCAGTTGGATCTGTCCATTAGGTTGTCATGGCAATGTGTAATTAGATATGATGAATTAAGTCAGTCAGATGGATGTCTTGGCTTTCATGTCAGAACATCTTGATCAACTGAATATCCATTTTTCATATTGTACTGTATAATGCCTAAATTTAGCATTTAAAATGTTTAGTTTTCATTTTTAGTGTTTATATATATATATATATATATATATATATATATATATATATATATTTAACAAAATAATACAGAATTTTATTTAAAACATTGGTCATTTGTTGGCCATTTCTTGAAAATAATAATTGGCTTGTTGGTATTGGCCAGAATTGTAATATCAGTGCATCCCATAGAAACATTTAATTATATTTCTTTAGCACATCCTAAAAAAAAACAGACAATGCCATATGTGCTGTTATAAGCACATTGATCATTTGCCCGCTAAAATATTTTATAAACTGTGTGTGACTGGGTTTAAATACAACATTCGTGGGCACACAATGAACACCAGCAGATCCAAGCACACTACAATAGAGAAGCAGTAAGAGGCTCCTTGAGTACAAATAGCTCTCCAGTTGTTGACTGCATCATACACGTTCAACGTAATTCATTACCATTTACCCAGCCAGAGAAAATATCATAGCTCCACTTATATATATATATATATATATATATATATATATATATATGTATATATGTATATATATATATATATATATATATATATATATATATATATATATATATTAGTGCTGTCAAACGATTAAAATATTTAATCGCGATTAATCGCATTCATGTCATAGTTAACTCGCGATTAATCGCAATTAATCGCACATTTTTATCTATTCTAAATGTCTCTTGATTTCTTTTTGTCCCATTATTTTTTCTCATTTTAATGCTCTTATCAACATGGAAAAGTGGATCGGCTTGCTTTGAGCAAATGTTTCTTTTTGAAATCAACATTGGCATACTGTAGTGTTCAATTTCACACTAACATTCTCACTTGGAGCAAATAATCTCTCACACAATGTAACACTGTCCATCAATAAAAGGGTGAAAGAAATACTGACGAGGTCCTAATATTGACGAGGGGGTGGAGAATTCGCATCAGCGAATCAGTGTGCTTGGCCATCAAGTAGTAGGCCATTTCAGACTGGACGTGCTGCAATGATAGCTCAGTTCACAATGACAAAACACACAGATCACTTTGGTCTTGTCAACTGAAACATTTTGGCCACTTTTTTAAAATTAAACTTTCCATTCAGAATCTTATTGGCATCCATTTCGGCGTCTCGCGCTCATCATTCATCCACTCAAAACATAATGTTAAAGGGGGTCGCACACTGGACGAGAAGCGAAGCGCAGCGCCTCGTATTTAAAATTCGAACACATTATTCTCTATGAGTGTACACACCTTTTATTGCTGGCCATAAACTGAGAAAGTACGCGTCCGATGTGCGATACAAGTTGTCCATAGACGCGGCTTCTCGTCCACTCTTTGGCCGGCTCGCAAGCCCAAACAAGTGTGTGCGGCGTGCCTGTTGTTTTGTTTCCGGTCTAGCTAGATCCGGTGGTGTTGTACTAACGTTACTAGTTGTTGCAAAAGCATGTCAAAAAAAAAAAAAAAAAAAAACTACAAAGTTTGCTAGGCGTTAATCGCGCGATAAAAAAATTGACGCCGTTAAAATGGGTTTGCGTTAACGCCGTTAATAACGCGTTTAACTGACAGCCCTAATATATATATATATATATATATATATATATATATATATATATATATATATATATGTATATGTATATATGTATATATGTATATGTGTGTCTCTGTCCATGTGTACTGTAAGTAAATGGAACTGGGATTTTTGAACAAAGGGGACATTCAGATGGTGCCATGGACGATCGCTGCCGGGGATGTTAAGCCACCGGCGCTGGAAAAAGTTTGAGATCCAGAGCACAAAAGCAGGGGTGTGGGATCTTGCGGTGTGTGTGCTGCAGGCTGATAAAAAGGGAGAGAAAAACCCATACAGTTCCCAATGTTTCTCAGGCGCAGAGGCTCACTTGCACTGCCAGTTTTGTCATGCAAGTCTGACAATGTTGAGAGATTGTGCTTTACTGTGACACTCTAGAAAATAATTAATCGGGTCTTATTCAGAAATCACTTTTTTAAAGTGGAATCAAATTGCATTCCGTAATGGTTCTCACACCTGAGGTCTTTCACTATTTGGGACAGAACACCATACTAAAAAAATGGAGTACCTCCTACACTGATAAATTCTGTGTAATCTACAGTGCAAAGCAAAGCTTACAGCTGGAAAGATGCAATCCATTTCCCAAAGGAATAACTGATATAGCATGAGCAGTGTAGTCCGATTGCTGAACAAATTACTCTTATGAGCCAGTTCATTTTAGCTAATCAAAACATACTCGTGAGCTGCGTCCCAATTCAGAGGCTGCATGCTTTGAAGGGCGCATTTGAAGGCCGATTGCGTCCCAATTCGAAGGCTCCTCCAAATGCGTCCTTCGTTTCCCGTTAAATGAAGGATATAACAGATGGATCCCTTGCGGCCTTGCCTACCTCAGAATTCATCGTGCGCCAGTGACGACAGGATTTTTTTTGAGAGAAAATGCAAAATTAGCCTATACTTTTAAATGCAAGTACTGGGTTGCAACTTACTCAAATATCTAATGATAGAAATGTAAAAATAAAAATTTAAAGCGGTTCAAATGTTGACTTGTATCTCAGTAAGATGCGATTATATGAAGTTTACTCTTTATATACAGAAATGGACCATGGTGAAGATATTTAGACAGTTTGTAAACCACATTTTGTTTTCAGACAGTTTAATGTAACTTTCAAAAAAGTCCAGTACAAACGTTACAATAACATGTGTCACAGTTGCTAGGCAACAAGAACAGTCCTCAGTCCTCAGCTAGACAGTCCCATTTAACAACGCTCAGGCATCGACTTTGAAGTCCGAGTCCTTCGAAGGATGCAGCCTTTGAATCGGAACACAGCCTGTGACCAGTGTAGTCTGAATATAGAACAAATAACTCGAATGAGTCAGTTCTTTTTAGCGAATCAAAATCCTACAGCCCCACCAGTGTAGTCTAACTGATTACCCAATAAACGAGTGAAACAAATGTTGTTGTTTGGCTTGTGTAGTTACTGGTTAATCATATGGCAATGTGTACACATTAGCAGGGTGCGAACTACGGGGGAGCTAGGGGGAGCTCGGCTCCCCTTAATAAGACATGGGCTCCCCTGAAAACGTGATTTGTGAAATTTTGGGGGGTCTCAAAAAATATTGACAATGTGTTATTTTGATGTGCAATTTCAGTTTTGTGTAATGTGATCATCGTGGATTTTTATGTGTAAAATAGCAAAAATATCATTCATTCATGCAGGACGGCGATTTAAACTTACCGGTAATTCACTTCAATAAAGATAACTATTCATGCTATTCTTGTCATGAGCATCAAGGTGTGGTGGCGCTGCGGTGCTAAATTCCAAAAAAATATAAACGAGGCCATTGATCTGCGCGCGAAGTCCTTGAAATCCATTCTGTGTTAAGGTAAGGCATGTTATTCCCAAAATGTGTTGTGACTGGGTTGTTATAGGTCTGCGTGACTCTCGATGTCTTAGGCCTAATTGAACGGAGGAATTATGGTATTCTTCTGTAGCCCGACGAATAATTTAACCGTTGTTCATGTGAACTCAAAGACAGCCTATTTATAGACTATTTGTTGGTGGATGTTTGCTGTTTGACCTATCAATTCGGGTCGATAAAGTATAATAGGGTAAATCCTGTATAGTGATTTATCCTATATAGTGCTTGCATAAAGCAAGTAGTGCATACACTTGTGACTTGTAGCTGTTATATATCTGTCGTTCATGAACGATCCATTCATTGCATCTGTCACGTGAGCAGAGTTTGGTATTACCAGGCTAACATTATATTACTCCGCAAGGAAGTGGTAACATTGCAGTTTTTGAAGTAATTCAACTTACAGCTTCATTGCTAGTAGAGAGACACTGCACAGACACAGGTAATTCACACATCTCTCTCTCTCTCTCTCTCTCTCTCTCTCTCTCTAATTAATTCAAATAACTGTGATGTAACCCTGGGTTAATTTCTACATGATTATTCTTTATTATTATTTTTATTCTTTTATTTATTTGTTTATTTTAAATGGGTATATAGGCAGAAATGTGCTGCTTGGTGTATTAGTTTATTATTGAATGAAAGTGTACCTGTTCAGAAATGTTCATGTCAGTATGTTGTGTTTGGTTTAATGTTATTGGCTAAAAACAGCTTGATCCCACCTCATATCAGTTATGGCAACTCTGATTGGCCAGTGAAAAAGTCAGTCAGGAGTTAAAAATTATATTCTAATGGTCTCACAACTGATAAATAACGAGGGCTACTTATTTACATATACTGAATTTTTAAAGACATTTGGGATTCCAATATCTCCACGAGAATATAGCATTGTTTTTGATGCAATACCAGCAGATTTTTTTAGACTTTTGTAAGGCAGTACTGAACCTCATAAGCAATTAATGTTTAAAAAACAGGTTTTGTTAAACAGTGTTGATATTAAAGGGGTGGTATAATGCCCTTTTCACAAGATGTAAAATAAGTCTTTGATGTCCCCAGAGTGTGTATGTGAAGTTTTAGCTCAAAATACCCCACAGATATTTTTATATAGCATGTTAAAGTTGTCACTTTTTGAGGGTAAGCAAAAACGCACCGTTTTTGTGTTTGTTCCTTTAAATGCAAATGAGCTGCTGCTCCCAGCACAGAGGGCGGAGCTTGTGTCATTTTACCTCACACAGACATGCACTGAATTTTTTTTAGCCTTTTATGTTCAAACTGAAGTCAGAAAGATGGAGAGACTCAAGAAGAAGTGACAACATATAGACAACATTTCTGAATGGTTAGTTGGTGAATTTATGTAGCTTATGTGTAGCTATCTTCTAGTCATTGATTACCATATTCTGTCTTGATAATCTATAAATCGCGTTCCCGGGAGCGGAGTTTATGTAAATTTTAGGGTTAGTGATGTCACTAACCTGGGAGGAATGTCGTGTAGTCCCTACCAGCCGTTTGTTGTAGTCCTTAAAAAGCAATTTCTTTAAAAGAAAATATCTCCCTTTGCATTGAACTTTGAGCAGTGTAACTTTGCAGATGTTGTTTATGCTCAAACAGCAGAAAAAAAAAAAAAAAAAAATCACACTCAGGTACACTTTGTTTATTTTATTTGTGCTCTTATAGAGTGAAACGGCAATTTTGGTCTGAAAATTAACCTGTCAACCTGACAACCCCTGCTAGAAATCTTATAATGGGCCATGTTTGGATCTTCCAACAGGACAGTGATCCAAAAACAAACATCAAAACAAAAATGGGTCACTGAGCACAAAACCAAGCATCTGCAATGGTCATCCCAGTCCCTGACCTGAACCCTATAGAAAATGAGTGGACTGAACTGAAGAGAAGAAGCACCAACATGGATCTGGGAATCTGAAGGATCTAGAGAGATTCTGTATGGAGGAATGGTCTCTGATCGCTTGTCAGGTGTTCTCCAAACTCATCAGGCATTATAGGAGAAGACTCAGAGCTGTAATCTTGGAAAAAGGAGGTTGCAAAAACTATTTAATAAAAGGGGGCAAATAATTGTTCCCAACGTGTTTTGGAGAAAAACATTTATTTCATAATGTGATTTTCCTCCCACTTTCAATTCTTTTACTTCAATGAAAGGTTAGATTTTTGCTCTTTAAAAAAAAAAAAATATCAAAAGGATTAACAATGCAGATTTATTTTTTTACAGCCATCTTTGATCATATTTACCAAGGGAGCAATTCTGACCGGCACTGTACATATGACAGACATCATATCGGACTGAATACAATGATTGGACGAATATTTTTTGGTCCTGGGATTTCCACAGACAATATATGTACGTGTTTTAATATTTTGACCACTTCTATTATTAATTGCTATTAGGATGTGAATAGTGTTCCAACCAGAATAACAAACAGTGTTTATAAGGGGGAAAAAACTGCCTACCCTACCTTTAAAAAGTCTTTCAGCATTGGTAGAATTGTTTCTATTGTTAATTACAATATTAAATGATCTCAACTTTTGGCAATGGAATTGGTTTTGTAATTAATCATTAAATTCCTTATCATTCCCATCCATGTTTTATTAGTGTTGTTCCATTATTTGTTGTATGAGGTGTAGTGTGTGAGCACATGGTAAGAGACAAAGTACCCGAGTCAGTCTGAACAGCGTCTATAGCAGATTTCTGGTGTGTACACCCATATAACCGCATATTTCCCTTGACTAGCCAGGTGTCGCTGAACCCTTAGGCTATGTAGCAGTGGGGTATTCAGAAGCAGGGGCCCAATGCCCAAACAGGCATCCCACACTGATCCCCCTCTGGTGGACTACAGGGGCCAACGGAAGTACCGCACTCTGTGTCTCCACACTGTACACCCCCTCCAGACCCCCAAACTATGTCCACATTGGATACTAGGTTCCCTCAGGGCATGAGGAGCAATTAAGCTCGGTACAGACGCCTTTTCTTGGGCTAAAAAACACCCTGGTACCCACAAAAAACGGCCCCCGCAGTGTATGGTATTTATTTGACTCCTCACACACATACACATATATGTAGACACATTCCTGACTAAGTACATTCTCATACCTTAGCCCACATTCAGCCCTGCCTCTCACACCTGGAACCAATGTGTGAACGACCAAATGAAGAAAGGTATGAACGAATTAATGAACAAGCACGTATACAGAGAGGTAATGAGTCACTTTATTCAGCTTTATTAATACACATATGTGCTCACACATACATCATTAGAGCCACCACTCTAATGTGCCTGGTTATTAGACCTTCATCTCAACAGTTAAAATCAATATCAAAGATTAATTCACATTAACGTCATCCCAAGCATTGGTAAATAATTGAGATCAGTTAGTATACATCTAGTGTGTATACTTGTTTGTATGAATGTCTACAGATACAGAGGATTTTTGGTGTGTACATGAATACGTTTTTGTGTGCATGAATCATTAGGCGTCTCTTTTATTGACCTCTTTTATGGGTGAGCATAAAAATTCTTGTGTGGTAAGAACATAATGTTGTTTTAATTTCATGTTGGGTGACTACAAAGAATGCCACCCTCCTAAACATCTACTCCGTAGCTTTGACTGAACTCGTCTTATAAACAAATAAGCCAGAGGCTTGCTCCAGAGGACATTTAACAAGTGACACCAGACCACGTGTGGATGTGTTATTTCTTTTTTATTTGCAAAAATGTTTCATATGCTTACATCTGCGCTTCAGTCTTGTATCTGTCTAGAATGTTTGCACTACTTCACCGTCAGTCTGGCTGAGGCTCTCTATATCCTCCAGCATAGTTGGAGCAAGTACCACAAAGCAAGTACTGTTGAGCTTCTGTTTATGTTTGCTAATCAATGTTTATATGTGAATAAAAGCCTAAATTAAATCTGTTCATCATAAACATGATCATGTGTCTTCAGAAAATTTGTACTTAATCGCTCGATTCATACAGTATTTATTAGTTACGGTCTCTTTATGAACTTGGGTGGTAGTTGCGTAGTTGTCAATGGAGGGACTGAAATCGCTCAGATTTCATTAAAAATATTTAAAAAATAAGCGCCAAAGTGGTAGTTGTGTGGACTCAATGGAAGGACAGAAATCTCTCAGATTTCATTAAAAATATTTTAAAAATAAGCGCCAAAGTCGTAGTTGTGTGGACTCAATGGAAGGACAGAAATCTCTCAGATTTCATTAAAAATATTTTAAAAATAAGCGCCAAAGTCGTAGTTGTGTGGACTCAATGGAAGGACAGAAATCTCTCAGATTTCATTAAAAATATCTTAATTTGTGTTCTGAAGATGAACGAAAGTCTTACGGCTTTGGAACGACATGAGGGTGAAATGATGACAGAATTATCATTTCTACCAGAAAGACTTGGAAGGCAAGATGATATCACAATGACATTTATTAATTAATAGACCAGAAAATGAAAACAACAATATTGGATGGTAAAGTTCTTTGGCGTAGGCCCCGTCCGTAGTTCACATTTGGAGGCTAGCGGACTCTGCATATCCTGCCTGAAGATGAAGGCAGGGGCGCAGCTGACCCCTGGGGAGGTATGGACAGGGACCATCCTAGTGGTGGTGGGGTAGATGGAGGTGAATGTTTGCGCCGTCATCTGCGAACTGAAATGTGTAAATAACAATCTTTTATGCTCCAAGTATTAGATAGTGATTGGATAGACCAGAAAGTAATGAGTGACGTAACATTTGAGTCTTCCTGGCAGAACTTTACGCTAGAGCTTTCATTTTTGGGTGAACTAACCCAAAATTGAATTAAGGAAACTTGTTACAGTCTTTGTTACCTGAGAAAGAAATTGCTAGAACACCAGTAATCTGGAAATTAACATAGACTTAAACACTGTTGCTTTCTTTGATGTATTTTAAATATGACATTACATTTTTGCACAGACAATACATATAAACTGCAAAAATGTAATGTCATCTGTTGCTATAGTTCTAGTGCGGTTGTATTTTAGTGCCGTTCTCTGGTGTGTTATATTACTTAGCTAGCTTGTCCAGTGGCCACCCCATAAACTTTACAGCTTAGATGTAATCAAACTGAATGTTTTAATTGACTTTCATTAGCCTTTACAAGGCGCCACACTTTTTTTTCAACACACATGCACCTCTAAAACAGTACAAATTACACGCAGTAAAGCATGGATATAAACATAAACCTCAATTTAACCACTGAATGTATCTGCTCAAGTATGATAAATGAGTGTAACTGCCATTAAAGTAAGCCTGTAAATAGTTTCAAAAGCAGAAAAAGCTATTGTTTAGAAATAGTGATACCCAGTGTTGTACAGCAGATGAGACAATTATTTCACTATTAATGTTTACATAAAAAGGTATAAATTAAGAATACGCCTTTCATACTTTTGAAATCAAGTATCTGAAATAGATACAATACACACTTTCTAACTGATTTTCCCCCCCAAAAAACCTTCAGTAAATACTTAAAGGCGAGTTCTCATTCATATTCACTGTTCTCAAGACACCTTCTCTCCACGCTGCTGTATTTCCTGCAGTTCACCTTTGTTCCACCTCAATACCATGAGATGGCGCTAATGCAGTCTTTTGTGCTTCTTTCATGTCCATTGTTTTCACAAATCTAGATGCAATTCCTCAATCTGGTAGATTGCTTACTATGCCTTTTGTCCCTCACATTATCATCAACTTGTTTGTCGCACTGAAGAGAAAGTTTAATTGTGGTGTCATTTATCTTGAGCCATTTATGGTTTACAGATAATTGAAATTGCATTAATAATTGAAAATAAAAGAAGATAGACATCAGCCATTATCGCACTGAATAATTTGTTTGGGCAAAATGTAACTGCTTGGTTCAAAAGACAAAGTTGATTGTGGAAGAAATGAGTGAAAGAAGCAGGGTCAGAGGTCACTGTGTCTCCTGTGCACATCTCTCTCTTTCATTCACAGGGTTTAAGTGGTTGTATTATCCTCTAAGCTCTTGCTACCGTGTTCTTCCTTTCTCTCCCATTGCCCTTTAAAGAGTAACCAGAGCCAGCGAGAGGACAGCGGGCATGCGGAGACAAACACTCTAGCCCAAAAAGTGAAAGAGAGAGAAAGACGCTGAATGGAAGGGGAGGCCAACAGCAAATGGGGCTGTTTTAGAAAGTGGGGTAGTTAGCAGATAAAAACTGTCTCCAGACTGTAAAAAGATCCTTCCTCCTCTTCTTCTCTCCCCCTTCTTTTGCCCTCCCTCTTTTTCTACAAAAGAAGCACCGGTTTATCTTTGTGCCCTTAATTGGGCTCGGAGACAGAGAGCTACTCAAGGCCGCTGAGACCCCAGACGCCTTTCTACTGTTCATTCATCTCTCCTGTCTTTCTTTCTGTCTATCTCTCTGACCCTCTTGCTTTTGAGCCCTCACTTTCTTTTCTCTCCCTCTCCCCTGACTCCACGCCCTGTATCTCTCTCCTGTCTTCTATCTGTCCCTCAACTTTCCCTTTGTATGGCTCTATCGGATTCTCGGTGGTGACGTTCCTTTTACTTTTCCCTCACATTAGAGAAAGACACACACACATACACGTATCAGAAGGACAAGAGATGGAGATGGTGTGTGTGTGTGATACACTTTGCTGAACATGGGAAACTGAGGTGCGACTCTGTAGGTTCACTGAAAGGTTGATGCATTCAAAACCGACCACACAAAGAGAGACCGAAGAGAAGTGATACCATGAAGCATCAATGCGAAAAACTCTTTAACCCCTGTATTTTCCTGTATAGGAATTATTCACCAACTTTCCAGGGAGTTACTTTCAGGAATTTATTAGGAATTTTTGTACTGCAATCTGATGTTTATTACACACAATGTGAATTGTCTGTGGTTGCCCTAGCGTTGTCACGTAACCGTCAACTGTCTTTTTAACATATTTCTTATTACGCTTTTGTTAGATAGGACAGATCTTACAGGAAAGCATGGTGTCACGTGTAGTCACACACGCACAAGTCAAAGATAAACAAAGAGTCTTTTAATGAGCAAGGAGAACACGCAGGAGAATAAGAGTCACAACTACACACTAACCTAAACAATTCTGGACAATGAAACAGGAAACTGAGGGCTTAAATAGACAGGGGATGATTAACTGAAACAGAACAGGTTTGATGGAACTAATTAACAAATGCAACATGTTGGAGCCCTCGGTGTCACTTTTTATCGCACAGGTTACCCCTTTATCGTAAATTTTCGACGCACAAGGTACTTCTTTGCTTTCAGTTGTTTGCCTTATGCGCCAGATCAAGACACATTTAATTCTTTGCATTTTTTTAAAGTAGAAATTATTTTATAAATATTTAAAATTGTATGTGTTGGAGCAACTAACCACACTCCTACCCTAAACCTACACACTTCTCAACAATATTAAAACAAATATGCCATAACAGGCAAATAAAAGTACAGTCACAGGTATTTATTGCAAAAACTGACCAAAAGCAGTATAAAGGCCTGTTCACACCGGAACGAATTTCGCGCGCGATATTCGCCGACGTTTAACGCCTCGTGACTAAACAAAGGGCGCCAATGTGAGTGTGCACACCGACGCGAAAAACGGCACGCGTAAAAGCGTAATTTTTTTAAAAACGCCTCGGGTTCGTTTTTTTGGTTTGACGCACCGCGTCAAAAACTATCCGACCAATGAGATTGGCGCTTTTGCTCACGTGTCTGGAGCTTCTGAAGTTACAGTAAAACACAACTTGGGGGCGCTCAAACACAAAACGGTCTTGCCGAGCACACATATGTAACGGCGAAGAAGATATACGCCAAGTAGCGTCTACACTGCCTGGAAGAAATAAGACGAGGAAGATGCAAGGCAAGATGAATGTAGAGCTGCTGGTCTCGTTGGTGTTGGAACATAAAGAACTACATGACAAACGCGACAGCGACTACAAAAATCTTGATAAAAGAGAACTGTTATGGAGTGGTATTGCAGAGTATATACTGTTATGGAGTGGTATTGTATTTCTGTTTTACATTAAGCGCCATCTAATGTCAGGGAATGAATTTGCATGTTCACTCGGCTCATCGTCAGCGAAAATCGCTTGGGTGTGAACACAAAAAACGCGTTGAAAAACGCTGATGAATAACGCGCGCCGATATTCGTTACGGTGTGTATGGCCCTTAAAAGTGTAAGAAATAACTCATTGTCTACTGAAGCCATAGGATATCTTTATGTGAAGAACAGAGTGGATCTTGTTTTAATCGTTAAAAAGATCCCACTCCGACTCTGTGAATGCACGCAGTCATATTTCATTCAAAAGATACACCCGACTCTCACGAGACATACAAGAGCCAATGCCATTTCTTTATCAAAGCTGATATAAACGGCAATTTTTTAATGTGTGCATAGGACCTATGGCGGATGGAGACAGTAGCCGTGTTTCCATTACCCTACAAATTGCACAAATTGAAATTGAAAATTGAAAATATGCCCAATGGAAACACGTCAATTTCGCAAAAACTTCAAGTTTATCGCAAAAAAGTTTTTACGCTCGCATGAGGTGGTTTTTCAGGCAATTCGAAAAATAAATATTTTGCAAAACTGCAATGGAAACAGTTTTTGCGCATTTACAGGTCACCTGACCTGGTATGTTTGGACAGAATACGAGACAGAGTTCTTTATTAAATTCATATAAAACAAAAGAATTACAGGAATAATGGATTCTAAACCTCAAATAAATGCCACAATCAAGACCTCGAAGCAGAAATGAGGGAGAAACACCCAGAAACACCTCATATGTGCCGCTCACAAGTATAATAAGGGTCGTTCCTTACCATTAATGCTTTGAAAACACACATACATCTCCTTCGATTAATAATAATGGCTAGTGCAGTGGCTGGAATATTGTACATAAACCTACCAACGTCCGTTGCCATGGTTTTTGGAATGATTTTACTTATCGCGAGAGGAAAAAATGAAGTTTTAGTCGCATAACATTGGTTAATGGAAACGCCTTCATTTCGCAATAGTTTTTTGTCGACATTTAGAAAAATGACATTCACAAAAAGTTTTGCGCAAATCTGTATTGGAAACGCGCCTAGTGACAGTGTTGCCAGATTGGGTGGGTTCCCACCAAATGGGGGAGGGGGTTGAATTTGTGCGGGTAAAAAATGGTTTGGGCGAGTAGACAAAAGTTGGGCTGGTCTGAGGTCAGTTCAGTGGTTTTCAAACATATAATTTAGTCTAATTGGTTAATAAACAACTCAAGTGTGCATGTACTCCATAAAATCAGTCATCATGACGTTACCAAACACACAGGCCGGCTGAGACGGCTGGTGTTTGTGTTGACATCGCCGACGAGCACGCTTTTAGCCAATCAGCAGGCAGATGTGATAATTCATGAATGACGGGTTTTTAGCACGGTACCTTGTAGCTGTATTCAAGTGATTGCTGTGCCAAAGTGTCAGAAATGTACAGGAAGTTGTATCTATAGTAAAGAGTGGGAGATTGACCAAACTCTCAAAATGTGGATTACACCTGAGATGGGAGATAACTTGAAGGCTATTTATAAACAGGCCGCCTATAATTTAACTCTGAGAGCACAGCTGACTTAATTGCAATCGAATATGGGACAACTCCTGTCCATCATGTGCACACTGGCCTGACCAGGACATCTGCAACTTTTAAACCATCCAGACTGCACTCTACTCATCCCCGATAGTCAAAGAGTGATCAGTTTTGACTGTGCTAAGTTTTGTGTTATGTTCCACAATGTGTACTTCAAGAAAGACGTGCTAGTTTTGTTTGAAGTTAAAGAGCAACAAAAAGGTAAGCGCAGTATTATTATTGTCGGTAATTTTCTGACCACGAATTGTAAGGTGTGTGCAAGGTTTAAAGTCTATTAATTTCTTGACTGCCGTTTGCAAATATTTGATGTACTTTAAAGAAAATCAAGTTTTTAATGTTGTTTATATGTCTTAATGTGTTTTTAATATGCTTTAAGACAAACCATGTGCAAATTCATGTCAACACCATTGCTGAGGATTTTCTACGTAAAACTGCAGTGAAAAAAGACAAAAATGTGGTTTGAAATCGCGTTCTTTACGTCACAAACTACCTTGTAACCAATCGCGTCAACGTGCCAGCTGGCTTTAGCATATCATTAACTATGCTCTGAAGCAGGGGGGTCTCGAAGCAAGGCTATCCTGGTATATTTTTCTGTTGATATGAAAAATCGGGTACATTTAGCAATATAGCGGGTGAATTATGTATGATGTTTATTACAATGTTATGATGAACTATATGCCTTTCTCCACTGACATTATAAGTTGCTTAAAGTGTTTCTAAGGATACCAATTTTTAGAAGGCAGACCGAGATGGCGAATGGGAACATGGTTTATGTAAAATTAAAAACACATTATTAGCTGTTTGATAATGTAGTCAAGCAAAAGGCTAACCATATTAATAACCGTTTTGTGTCCGACGTTGTAGAGAGTGATGCATAAAACGCATTACTATTCTGATACATCGACTTGTATACGACCCTGTGTAATTCACTCTTCCACTTCCGAATCAGTTTCTGTTTCAAACATATATGGCTGAATTAAATTCAGTATTTCCACTTGCCATTGTGCAGCGTTTACTACAGTAAAGTTGAGCGAGTGGATCTCTGAGTCTGAGCTGGTGTGATTGAGTGGAGGTGGGGCTAATTTGCATATTCGGGGAGACTTAGGGGGAATAGTTTCTATCTGTTTGAGTAGCAACATTTTTTGTCATCTGCTAATTTTCTTTTACTGTATTTGTCATGTCATGTTTTTTGTCATCATTATTTAGTTTTAGGGACATAAATGGTACTTATACACCTTGGTTGTCATGACAATAGAATTATATCACATTCTTTTAGCAGTGAATGATTTGGGTTGGTTTTGGGAAGGTTTTTGGGAGCTTTTGGGCTGGAAATCATCAACCTGATCTGGCAACACTGACAGTGATTTGCTTTTGGGTCTTTTCTTCACACAAATCAATTGTTTGGCCTCGGAACACTTGGACTTTTTGAAATAATTTGTGCCTGTAGTTGTACCTGCCTCTTATTTCTTGTGTTTTATATTATACAACAATACACTGATGGGTAGGTTTAGGGGTGGGGTTCGGTTACATGTTCAAACATGTCTAAATAGCGTAAATAAAATAAATGTAAGTAAAATTATGGTGGCTGATTAAATTGAGAATCCTACCTCAACATGTCATAATGGTAAAATTATAATCCTGTAGCCTATATGATTTCATCATGGCGATGAACACATTCCCATGCCCAACGTGTCTGTGTAATGATGCCAATGGTTTCTCATTGAAAGCAATGGAGTACTCTGCACAAACTCGGGTCACCGGAGGCGCTGTTGCACTATATGTCTTAAATAAATATACTACTGTACAAATGTTTGGAGTCAGGACTCTTTTTTGCCTTTTTGAAAGAAATTAATACTTTCACTTGGAAAGGACAAATTAAATTTGATCAAAAGTGACAGTAAAGACATTTATATTACAAAGATTTCCATTTCAAATAAATGCTGTTCTTTTAAACTTAGAAATGCCTTCAGTGGATTGGTGATAAATTAGGCCTTATTTGAAAGCCTGTGAGGACATTTGTACATCTGCTTAATCCATCAGTAAAGATTTTAGATGAGTATCAGAGAGAGCATATCTGACATCATGTCCTGATCTTAAATAAAAAAGAAATTTGAGATGCCATGGAGCTAAAGCATATCGTTAATTTACGTAAAAATACGTTAAATTAGCTGTTTATGATGATTTTTCTGTTGAAAGGTGGTAAATGTTGACATTTGAGGCTTCTTGTTTCTTTTTTCTTATTTAAGACTTTACAGCCTTGTGAAGTCTTAATTTTGCGTGTGGAATCACCTGACCCCATGTTTCTCTCATCATCTTTCTGCAGCTCAAGCCCCATCTCTAGTTTGCTGTCCAGAGACCTGACTTTGAGTACGGTTTGGAGGGAATCCCAGACAAAAATAGTCTCTTTTTTTGAAAAGGTGGACCGGAGACAAAAAGGAGATGAAGAGAGGAATGTCAAACCGTCCTTTTTTCTCCACTCTCTCTTTCTTTGGGATGAGGCCAGAGGATGAGCTGGCTGAATAGAATGACTGTCTGATAAGGTTGTATGCGGGAAATCTGTTACCCCCTCAGGTACACGTGATGGGCTGCACGGTTGGATAGAAACATGTTTGCGAACATGACTGAATAGCGAGAAGTCAAAAAAGAAAGTTGGAAGCAAGTGATTGAAAGTGAGAAGACAATGGTGTGTCTTATGTGTTAAGTGGAAACGCTAATTTAAGTAAAAACAAAGTTCAGATAATAATCTCTCGTCCGTAGATTGAAATGGACAACCTCTCCATGAACTCACCCACGGCCTTGAGACTGGCTCTGAGCTTGACCTCTATAATGGTCTGGGAACTGAACAGAAATCCTTCCAGTAATCCAAGCTTTCTGCACGGTTTTCCCTCTGCCATTTAAGCAAGAGAGATTCTAAACAAAAGTCCCGCCACCTTCGGGAATCCTTGTATTTCCCTCCAGCTCTTGAGTGGAGCTTTTCAAAATAGCACTTTAGAGCCTGTTGTGGTTGACATGTCGCAACAACATGAAAATGAATGTTCTTTGTCCTTCATCCACCTCTGGGAGCACTCGACAAGATGTTTTTACACTCATGTTTCTAATTTCTCCCTCTTGTAGATTCAATTCAAAAATAAATCAAGGCATTTGAATTCCATTCTGTCTAGGTTGAAAGCTCATTACGAGTCTTTTTGGGAACTGTATGTTATCCCACCTGAGTTCTTACACTGAGGCCACAGTTATTCTAGAAAGTGTAATTAGCTGTCCATCTGCAGCTCTGAGCGGTTGCCAAACCTGTGGGTCCTACAGGGGACCTGCTATTTCAACTGACCAATTAAACATCTGGATTCATCCTTTCATTCTGTCCATTTACCAAGTTCTAACTGCTGATTTAATCTGACAGGTATTGGCAAGTGAAATCAGTGTTCATTTTTACAGTTCTTTTTTATTTTTTATGACAATGTACCTTATGACAAAAATACCTTTTAGATTTAGTCATTATTTCATCATGTCACATTCATTCATTTTAGTCAATTTTACTTTGTCTAAAATGGCATCTTATTTTAATCAACAAAAACAATTTAATAATTGTTTTAATTTTTTTAATGTTTTGAATTATTTGTCCAATTTAGTACGTTGTTATGGAAAGAGCGTATTCTGAACATAAAACATTCCTAAGTATAAATATAATAGTATTTATGTATTATTATAGTATTATAGCTGTTTTATATTTAAATTTTAGTACGTTTCAGTAATTTTGTTATGTGCATGTCATTTTTATTCATTTAAAAAATATATATTATTTAGCTTACTTCAGTTTTAGTAATTTTACAACTTCAACTTAACATTTTTATTCAAGGCAACATTTCTCATTTTCATTTGTTTTAATTTAATATATTTATTTTGTTTCAGCTTTATTTTAATTAACTCAAATTATAGTTTTAATGGTTTTAGTTAACAAAAACAAAACCGCATATTTGTATCATTTTGTGCAGGCACAAGTTGTACTGTTATATTTATGTTGTGTGTTTTGCAGATTAATTTTATATATTTGTTTGGCAAAGTTAACAGTTTACTTTTAAACAATTATTTGAATCATAGTCTTTTCAGAACATTGCTGGTGCATTGTTAATAGCTTGTGGTGCTATTTTAATAAATGCTTTAATGGGCATTTTTCGTCTTGTCTTCTTTATCGCTGATGGAATCGAAAAACACTTAACCATTTTCCCCAGTTAGTTGTTGAGAGTGAGAGATTGAATTATGCACTTGAGAAGATCACCTGTTAAAATCATCATGAAATCAAAATTTAGCCTATTTACTTTGTTATTGAACATTACTAGTCTTGTGGTGAAGTTAATTCACAGAAAAAAAATTGTTTGTCGTGGTAATCTTTAATCAAAGTCTGAAAATTTGCTTCCCCTCTGGAATGGCTTTCCTTCTCTAATGACGTCAGTTTGACGGCTTGGGTTGAATATCCTTTAATCACTCTCCTCCATCCGTCAGTCTGCTATGAGCGAGGGATGGAGATGAGGAGCGCTTAAATAAAACCAAAACGGGCTCATTGGAAAAACGTTCCTGTGGCAACATTTTTGCAAAACGCAAAATACGTACCAGTACATATCACTGCAGTTTCTAAAAGAAATTAACACTAGAGGCAGTAAAATAGCTAACACTTTTAATCGTTTTCAAACACAATAATGATTACAGGGGCAGATTATGGATTGTTTTCACGCGGCTCCTTGCACAATTATGTTATGACCTCAAAACACTTTTTACCATAGCGCATGATTTGTAAAAAAAATATATGTATATTTATAGTTTGCACTACTTAAACAGCTCCATATGTTCATATTAAGCTTGCTCAGTAGCTCAGCTGGTACAGAATTGTACTTTTGATGCGGAGAGCTCAGGTACGAAACCCGTGAAAGACTGGTCAAGATATGTGAGAGCTCAAAGTTCAAAAACAAGCTAAAATGCCATGGTTTCGATTACATTTTTTATGTCCCATTTGCTTTTGTTAGCACTATCTGGTAGGTTTAGGTTTAGGGTATGTGTAGGCCTACATTAAGCATTAAACTTTTAGCGCCACTCACCGGACATTTCAGTTCAGAACTGCAGTGATATTACATCGGGTTTGCGATGTAATAAAACGTTGCCATATTCACGTTCATCTGTTCTGGGAAAAAACTAAACACGCTTTTAGCGCCACTCACTGGACATTTCGCTTTGAAACTGTCGCGAAACGTATCCGTACCCCCCACTGAGGTCCCCGAGGTCTGGACCTCGGTAATTTTTCTGAGTGTAGCCTATATAATGAACGTTGTGAAATAATCGCCTAATATTAACTATAATTTGCTGCTGCAATGATTCGCACATCGCGACAATAACCGACCTTCTCATCTGAGCTGCTTCAGCACTCAAACACCGCTCGTCGTCAATGGCAAAATGTTTGAGATGACCAATCAAAGCAAGCGGGATTTATGTTCACAGAAGCGCTTCAAGAATCCAACGCTTCAGTTAACGGTCATACACTGCGAGATAAGATGTAAATAGCTAAACTAAACAGCTGTTTTATGATAATAATCAGTAATAATCAGTTTGCAGAGACTGTAGTCAATCAAAGAAAAAGAAAGAGAGAAAAAGAAAGAGAGAACGTGATGGAGATGAGAGAGGAAGAGCAGGCATTGCATATTGTGCCCAGGGTGAGATTAACTTTATTACAATGGATTCCTATTTAACACAGATGTACTGTACATATGTTCTTTGCCAAAGACTGTGGAAACTATAAACTAAATTGATCAACACAAGCACCTATTAAATATATTGACATTATTATAGGCATAATATGCTACTGCCCACTGACATGCATTTTAAGTTACTGTTGTCCATTTTTTTTGGCCTTCAAACACCTTAAAATGCACATGTCGAAATCAGGAAAATCTAAATTTTCGAAGGAGCCTGGGCTGAATAAAACCCTGCCCTCGATTTAATATTCCATTTCCCTTAAAAATAGTCACAACACTGAAGTCGTTTGCAACTTCCGGTTCACGGGGACTTTAAAGTTATGCAGTAGCTAACATTTAGTCATCAATTTATCAATCCAATTATTTCCAGTGTTTTCACATAAAAATGTAACAAAAAGTCATCAACATCTCCCCTTTTTTAGTTTGACAAGTTCAATAACATATCACATCACTGAGAAAAATCCTCCATAAACTCTTTATTCAGTTTCCATTGTGCTAAATTTCTCTCTTTCCTCTATTTTCCAGTCTTTCCACTTTCTGGACACCTTAATTACCCTTCAAAGCAGCATTTTTGTGCTTCAGAGTGAGTGGAGTGAAAAATGAGAGGAAAAAAGAGAGAAATGGATTGTGACGGAGGCAGCAAGGCTAATAGGATTGAGCCTGAACTCGGCAGGGTAGTGCTACCCTCCTAACCGGACTCACTTCCTCTCTTCTCCTCTTCCCCACTGCGAGGTCAACCAGTCGTCCATCAGATCTCTGGCTAAACCTTTCAGAATGATAGAGTTGGATATGTTTCTGAGACAGAAAGCGTAAAAGACGAATGATGAATGAAAGAAAGATCACACCCTTAAGATGAGGAGAGTGAGGATCTCATGTGATGTTTGTAGCCTGAATGGACTGGAGTCTAATGTGCAGGAAATTAAATGGGTTGCCCTGTTAAGTTCACTCTTTTATATGCATAGTGTGGCACAGCATGAGGAAGAGGGGCCCGGCTCCTATACTAAGGCTAAAAAGACAGATACATAAAAGGATAGGACTAAATAAGGCAGACAGAGAGAAAGAACTTTAACAGTAATGACTTCCATAGAGAGTTTTCACTGCCATGCTCACTGTTTGGACCTTGTTTGTAGGGATGAAGTCACTGAACATTAATTTCTTTAGGATATTTTGTCACCTATAGACCTTATTCGCCAGAGAAACAAGTGCACAGACATCTTTAGAATTTTGTCTTTGAATTTCCATTTTTGCGGTAGTTCTGTATGTTTCTATGACATTATTGTCGAAGAGTAATTAGCTGGTGAAGTGTATTTACTTATTGTAGAGTTAATGGAAGTTTTCACGAGCATTGTAATCTTTAAAGCAGCTGTCTTAACAAATGAAGATTTTAAAACGATCAGTTCATTCATGAATACGTAAGATCGTTGTGAAAATACAAACACAAATACTATATACATATAGTGACAAAGATGAATTAATGATATTAAGAAGAGGATCTATGACCTCTGGAAGCATCGCTTTCAATAGCTTAGTTAGTATAGGGTTTAACATACATGTTGATTTAGATGATTTAATGAGTTTAGACAGTTCTTCCTCTCCTATAGCAATGAATGAATGAATGAATGAATGAGACGGAATAAATAGGACGGAAGCAATAGCAAGTGCAATAACGTTTATTGAACAGAAGTTCACTCAAAACACCTCAGAATATGTAGAAGAATCACAAAGAATACAGAGCAGTAGAAGATCATCCAAGCCACGGGTCAGATCCGGAACACAGACAGCAGGAGAGCGTGATGCAGGGACTGAGACGGGCGATCCTGAAGTGAGTGAGGTGATGAAGGTGAACCAATGGTGAAGACGGGAAGCGATCGGTATCCAGTGAACAGGAAGCACGAGGAAGACGGGAACAGGCATGAACACGGGAAGCTTCAACAACGATCTGACAATCATGAGACAAAAGACAGGGCATTAAATAGGCTGGTGAGATGACATACAGCTGCCACTGATCACTGATAATCAGCGGTAACGCCCACATAAAACAATCAGCGTAACGAGACAATTAACACACACAAACACACAAGACTAGAATGAGACAGTGGATCTACCAACCGTGACAAGAATACAATGCACTGTCTGATGCGATACTGTAGTAGATGGTTGCATAGTTATAATTTTCTCTCTAATATTATCAGTCTTGTAAGTAAAGAAGTTCTGAATTGTTTGATGCTGACGAGATGAAACTGATCAGAATCTTAAGTGGCAGAAGTGATAGTTCTAACATATTTATAACACAGAGTCGGCTTTGCAACCTTGGCAAAATTAAGTATACATAAGATTGAATAATGATCTGAGATGTCATCGCTCTGCTGCAGAATTTCAATGGCATCAACATTGATTCCATGTGATAATATTAGACAATAGACAATATATCTAAAGTATGCTTATGACAATGAGTAGGTTCTGACACGTGTTGTCTAACTCCAATAGAGTTTAGAATGTCTGTAAATGCTAATCCCAATGCGTGTTTTTCATTATCTACATCAGGGATAGGCAACTCCAGTCCTGGAGGGCCACTGTCCTGCAGAGTTTAGCTTCAGCCCTGATAAACACTCACCTGTCTGTATCTATCTAGTAATCCTGAAAACACTGATTGCCTTGTTCAGGTGTGTTTAATTAGGGTTGAAGCTAAACTCTGCAGGACAGTGGCCCTCCAGGACCGGAGTTGCCTATCCCTGATCTACATGGATATTAAAATCACCAACAATTAGGACTGTATCTGCAGCCAGTACTAACTCTGATAGAAAATCAGCAAATTCTTTGATAAAATCTGTATGGTGCCCTGGTGGCCTGTATACAGTAGCCAGCACAAATGTCAAACGGGATGTATCACTTATGCTACATAACATTGCAGAAAGCACCATTACTTCAAAATAATTATATTTGAAACTAGACTTCTGAGTAATACTGAAGATATTGCTATAAATTACAGCAATACCTCCCCCTTTTCCTTTTAAACAAGCCTCGTGTTTATAACAGTAATATTGCGGGGTGGACTCATTTAAAATAATGTAATTGTCTGGTTTTACCCAAGTTTCTGTCAAACACAGCACATCTAGGTTATGATCTGTAATCATATCATTAACAATAAGTGCTTTTGAAGAAAGGGATTGAATATTCAGCAACCCAAGCTTTATTATTTGTTCATCTGCATTATATTTGTTTTTTATTTGTTGAACATCATTTATATTTTTACCCTAAAATGGGTTTGGGAGTTTTTTGTATTTCCTAGTTCGGGGAACAGACACAGTCTCTATATGATGATATCTAGGTGAAAGAGTCTCTATGTGATGGGATTTATCTGACCTTGGTGACGTGAGACAGCTAGCAGACGGTCGGTTTAGACAGTCTTTCTGCTTCCTGACCTGAGCCCCAGGAGGAATGAATACCATCTCTTTTCAACAGGTCAGGTCTGCCCCAAAAACTTTCCCAATTGTCTATGAACCCTATATTATTTTGCAGACACCACTTAGACAGCCAGCCATTGAGTGAGGACAGTCTACTAACTATCTCATCACTCCGGTGAACAGGAAGGGGGCCAGAGCAAATTACAGTGCAAATGACCTCTTTAACGTTAATTTTAGTGATCTCCGACTGGCGAAGTCGGACATCATTAGTGCCGACGTGAATAATAATCTTAGAGAATTTACGATTAACATTAGTCAGCACTTTTAAATTTGCTTTGATGTCAGGCGCTCTGGCTCCCGGCAAACATATGACTATGGTGACTGGTGTCTCTATTTTCACGTTCTGTGTAATAGAATCGCCAATAACTAGGGCACATTCAGCAGGATTCTCAGTGGGTGCTTCACTGAGTGGAGAGAACCTGTTTAATGTTGTTATCGGAACGGAAGAGCGGTGTTTTGTCCTGCGACTATCGTCTCATGATCACCCAGTTACCCTGCTGCACGTGCTCTACAGCCAGAACCGAACAATGTACAGAGTTCACAAAGCTAGTCACATCCAAAGCAGTATCTAAAGCCCTTGCATTCTTACTATCCTCAATTAAAGTTTGGATGTGTGTCTCTAGTTCTGAAATCTTCTCCGTCAGCCTGACTATCTCCCTGCATTTATTACATGTAATGCCCTCGGCGCTGACAGAGAATGCTATACTATGCGTGTGACATGAACTGCAAGTGACAATAATAGGAGAAGACATGATTCACCGTGTTTGTTGACTGATCCTACCACAGTTGTTTGATGGACTCGAAATGGCACGAACGTGCGCGAGAAAAAAAGACGGCAAACACAAATGGCAGATTTTGCGTGTTTTGCGAGCGAGATTAGATTAAAGCTAGCGAAGTCAGATCAATGTGACAGAAAAAATGTGTTAATATCAGATATATGGTTGATGAGTACAATATATTTAGCGATATAAACAACAAGGAATGATAGTAAATAGAGATTCAAAACGTAAAACTATATGGAGCTTACAGACGCAAGCCACACGGCAGCAAGACAGCGAGGCAGACTGGAGCAACTGATCCCAAAGCAATCGATCAATCAGGCCTTGTAGTGAATGTTTTATAAGCAGTAGGATAATCTCTCTCTATTTTTAGTAATGAGAAAGAACCATATTTATCCACAGTCACGTTAATTTTGTATTTCTTTAACAAATTGTTTTTCAAAAGATCATATCAAACAATAATTTGTAAACCCTGTCACTGCGGGCCAATTGTTAAATACCTCTAATTTATAGAACACCTTGAAATAGCTATGAATTTGGTGTATTTTTTAGGCTATTGACAACCAATAAGCATGTAGCAATATTACCAGAATCTGAGTGAGATGTAGATAGGTACACGTGTGATTTTCAAAGAGCTACATATCACAGACAACCTATAGTCCAGAAGAGAGTGAAAGACACTAGAGCTGCCTATAGGAGCCTGGCCATCCCAGATCCATCTATTGATTTTCCAATCAGAGCTTTGGGACTGTGCAAACAATTCCACTGGAGCTGTAGAGCAGATACGCAGACTGGGTTGAAACTGAGGCCAGTCTGTTATTATGGTTGAACTGCTACGCTCAACTTCAGTCGCAGTACAATAGTGGGGCACGGCTCCAGCCGTGGAGGATCAGAGGAGAAGCCCTGCTATACTACATTTATGGCAGCATTCGTTAAAAAGTTTAAGGTTTCGAGAGGCGAATAAATGAGGCATGGAAAACTTATAAATGGCACATTTTCCTGCCTCAGATAAAAGAGCTCAGACAAAACTATTTTATGAAGAAACCAGGGAGAAGGAAAAAAATGCACATTAAAAAAATCTGAGCCTTTTTTGACCATTTCGCTGCTGTAGTGGTGCCGTATTGATTTGAGTCAACACAAAAAGCCTTGCTGTTTAGTGTGCTCAAAGGGAGATTTCACCAAAAAATGAAAAATCCATCATCCTTTACTTACCCTCATTTTGTTCCAAACCTGTATGAGTTTTTCTGTGGCACACCCAATGTGGACCCCATTGACTTAAACATTAAACAAAGTTTAAACATTATTTAAAATATTTTGAATCTTTGTGTTCAGAAGACAGACAGTTATATAGGTTTGGAAAGACATGAGGGTGATTAAGTGACACCAGATTTTAAAAAAAATAAAAAAATTTGAGCCACAATTAGTTAGAAACACTGATTACTGTACCTTGAGCTCTGGGAACATTCCTCCCACAGCAAAACATTTAATTCAATTAAAAAAAGGGTACAGTGAAAACAATTGACCAAACACCTTCTCCTAACCACTACTATTGTTCAAACTCTGGAGCCCTTCATATGGAGGACCCTGTCCCTCTGTCTTGATTCATCAACAGCCGGTGGGTGAAAAGGGTGGGTGAAAAGAGTGGGGCATAACGAGCGGCTCTCTCCAAACGAGTCCCTGGAGGCAGCGAGCGCATTTACTTAGCCACCGTTTTGAAAAAGGGATGAAATAACAAAAATGTAGAGAAGGAAAGGGCTGAGAGAGAGAGACTGAGTGAGTGGAAGGAAGTAGCGTATGAGTTGTTGAGATGGCATGCCAAGTAATTTTATGCGCTGCTGTTTCCTTGTGTTTTTGCAGAGAACAGTGTAAATGTTACCCACGCATCAAAGGTGTCAGTGGAGGGACAGAGAGGAGTTTTGGACGGCTACAGTAATACTGATGTGAAGGAGAGGAGTGACGAATCACTCGTTGTTTCATGGAAACCTGGCTGAAAGAGCATAAATCAGCAATGAACAAACTCTGAAAAGAAATAACATAGTAACTCATCAAGAGCAATTACAAAAATACTCATAATAGTGTATCTTTGTCACATTTTGAATTACATAAAATGACAAAATCATTAAAAACCCAATGCAACAAAAGTTCTTCCACTTTGTGACGTGTGAAATAGATTAAAAAATGTAGGGCAGGGATTTGGTTCTATCTATCAGTTGTTGATTGGATGGAGGCGTTCTGAATGTGAACTTGCAGTTGATTGTAAGAAAGAGGCAGGGCTTACGGTGACTAAATGTTTAGAGAAGTCCAGCATCCATCACCAGAGAGAAGTCTGTCGGACAAAATATATATTTTTTATATTAATCATGCGTGAATGCATCCTTCACAATAAGGTCTATAACATGGGTTTAGAAAATAGTACATTTTCATTTCATGCCGACTTTGATGCAGTTTCTATAAACTGACTACAATAGAACGTAATTTAGGGTACGGTCACACGACAACAATATGCTTAAAACAGAGAATTTTTTCCTTTGAGTTTTCCCCATACAGACGACACCATTGTCAAAACGATCCCCATTCACACGCATCCGCAAAAACGACTAAAAACCCTGTATTCTGCTGCCAGGCCATTAGATGGTGATGAAACAAATAATACGCATATGCATGACGTCATCGTCTTCAGAGATTTGCGTTTTTGTTGTTTACACGGAGACTGTTTTAAAAAACGTGCACTTTGAAACCCGTTTTTAGGCACCCAAAACACCACTGTCGTGTAAACGAACAGCCAAAACGCATAAAAAGTAGGGCTGGGTAAAAAATATCGATTTCTCGATTTTAATCGATTCTCATTTTTACGAAACGATATCGATTCTTAAATCCCAAGAATCGATTAGTCATCCTGTTTTCAGTGATGAATGAATGGAACATTGTTGCGCGCATCCCATTCAATAAATCGCAATAATCTTTGTGCTTTGTTATTATTAATATGAAACAAAGTCTCAATTTCAAATTACGTCCATTTTCTTATGAAATTCAAAAACATAAATAGCCTGTTGGCGCTGTGGCGTGCGATCGCTCTGGCACAGCTCAGCTTAAAAGAAGCAGCATCGCGGAGCGCACACGATCTTCTCTTCCGCCTTAATAACACCAGTTACAGCGCGAGATAAACATGAATGAGCTTCTGAAAGTGTGTTAAAAGGTAGAGTACAACTTATTGAAGTCCGTATCATGTCACATGGAATCGCTCAATCAGTGTTTCAACCGTGGAAAGACGTCAGTAAAACAGCTTGTAAACAATGTCATGTAATGTCACATTTAGGCTACCTCAGAAAAAACATCCAGTGACAAACTCGTCAGTCAGCTCTAAAATTAACTCTAGAGAGGAGCATTTTACTAAATATATGCACCATATTACATATTCATTATCATTTTTAATGTTCTTCAATATTTAATGCATGTTTGAATAAATCTGGAAAGTTTTTTTTATGACAGCCACCATTTAAATTTGTATTTGTAGAATTTCATATAACTTTAATATTATAAAAATAAATAAGTGTATTTTAAGTGTTTGTATACAAATCAGTTATTTTTTACCTTCAATATTATAGTAGGCTAATGAAGCCTAGGCTACAACTGACTCCCATAGTTCACAATAATAGTTAAGAGATTTGTTTTCCTTGAGAAAATTTGCAATGTATTGTACCTGATATCCAAAATAATCGATATTGAATCGAATCGAATCGTAATCAAAATCGAATTGTATTGCAAGCTTGTGAATCGAAATCGAATCGAATTGTGAAATTTGTGTCAATACCCAGCCCTAATAAAAAGTTTTACATTTTTAGTCGAAAACGGTGTCTTGTAAACAGCCCCTCAATTCCTAGTTCTGTCGTGAAAGTCCAGATGGTGCAGGCTGATGGGTCCTTAACGCAAACTGATGATATTCACAGCATTAACTACTTGGCACAAGCTAATTGGTTCATTCGGTTTAGATTGTCGCATCTTCTGCCAATGAGATTGCTGCTCACAACATTTAAATGGCTGGTTAGCATTAGTTCCTCTGAAACCCTCCACCTTCCCCAGATAGGTATGGGTAATTTATATATATGCTATTCGTGCAGTAGCAGTATGTCTTACTTTCTCACAGTATATGTATTGACAGTAGCAAGTCCCTGTACTTACTCTGCAGCAGCAGCAGCAGCAACAATCTAAAACAAAATGAATAATCAACAGCAGCAGCAGCAATTCAGCAGCAGCAGCGTAGCAGATATAAGGTGTGTTCGACATCGGCTGCGGCTTGATGTAACTGATCGGCGAGAGTAGCCGCATGCAGGCGGGGAGGAGCTGCAAACGGAGACTTGAAGTCGGACACTTTCTGGTTCCCGTAGTGACCGCTCACGTGGTGTTTGCATACTTTACCACAGCTGAAGTGAAATAAATGCAATATTTGCCAAATAATACACAGATGTTTCAGAGACATTTTCATTCAATACTTTATGTATTGCTTCATACAGCGTCTGTTTGAACAAGAATAAAGTTCACCGTAAGCTACTATCAATGAAGTGGAGTCTAAATTTTTTAATCAGTTTTAATTTGATAAATATGACACAATATAACATCGCAACTACATGAAAAGAGTGTTTACTGTTATAAAAAACTGATTTGTGAGCTTTAGAGGAACTAAAGGTGTTCAAATAAACACAAGACTCACATGATCGTTGCCATGCGGTGAATCCGGCCAATCGTGGAACAGCTGTGTCGTCATCAGAGCTCGTGCAGCCCAGTGCAGCCGCTCTTGAGAAGCTACGCTGGCTGAGTTCTCCGGCTACTCTCGAATCGCTCTCGAGGTACTTTGATGGCATACGTCACAGTCACGTGGCGTCGACGCTGTATCAAGTTGGACAAAATTTCTAACCGGCATGCACTGCTTCAAGTCAGCCGCCGATCGGTCTGCGCAGAGCTGCATGAAGTCGAACAAGCCTATATTCTGCCAATACCATATACATTAACATTATGTTAATGTATATGGGACCCAATATTACATCATTTTAATTTCTTAGAATTAAATGCAGCCATAATCACCACACAATACTGTTTTAATATTGATTTACAGAGCAAACGAGAGATTCGAGCCGTTACAATATATTTGGCTTTCATCCCTTGAGAAGAAAGTCAACAGGTGCAAGGCTGAAACATCCGACAGCTGTACGCGTCAAGATATTTCTCAATGAACACTGCCAGCACCCTCAGGAGCTGACCAGATTGGCGCATCCGATCCTCCTGATCTCTCAGAGCAATGCACGTCCCAGGGGACCAGAATCAGAGAGCAGACATCCTGTCGAGGCAGGGGCTGAAGCCCGGGGAATGGAGACTTCACACCGAGGTGGTGAAGTCAATATGCGAGAGGTTCGGCCCAGTGGAAGTGGATTTGTTCGTCTCGAGGGACGTCCCACTGTCCACTGTGGTTTTCTCTCACCCATCCAGCCCCATTTGGGTTGGATGCCATGGTACAGACATGGCCGAGGCTACGCCTGTACGCTTTTCCCCCGATCGCTCTGCTCCCAGGAGTTCTAGAGAGGGTCCGTCAAGACGGGATCCGCTTACTTCTAATAGCCCCGTTCTGGCCAGCCCGAGTATGGCTTTCAGACATCATAGCACTCCTGGCAGGCCCGCCTTGGCAGATCCCTCTGAGGATGGACCTGCTTCCACAGGCCAGGGGCTCAATATTCACTCTCGACCAGACCTGTGAAAACTTTGGGCCTGGCCCCTGATGGGGCTCAGTACCTAGAGGCTGGCCTGTCAGCTGGAGTGGTTGAGACCATACTCAGTTCCAGAGCTCCTTCCACGAGGAGATTGTACGGCCTAAAGTGGAATGTGTTTCCACTTGGTGTAGAGAGCGTGAGGTGGACCCAGTTAACTGCCCGGTTGGCTTCAGTGCTGGTGCTCCTCCATGATTGCTTCTCGACTGGTCTTACCTTGTCCAAACTCAAGGTGTACGTGGCTGCCATTGCGGCTTTCCATGCTCCTCTGGGTGATGGGCCTCTGGGGAGACATCAGCTGGTCGTACGTTTCCTCCGTGGGGCTCGGAGGATGAGACCTGCAGCTTGTACCAGAATCCACATGGGACCTGGCAGTGGTTCTCGAAGGGCTGGTCGAGGCTATGTGCCTAAAGTGCCATCTAATGTGGCACGGCCTATGGTTTTGCAGGCTTTTCATCCTCCACCTCACGTGACGGCGGATGAAGAAGGACTTAATTTGCTCTTTCCTGTCAGAGCTCTCAAGATTTATGTCCAGAGGTCTTTTTCATGGCGGAAGTCAGACCAGTTGCTGGTGTGCTTCTGGTCACCCAAGAAAGGGCTTCCCGCATCCAAACAGACCATCAGTAACTGGATCGTTCAGGCTATCTCTATGACCTATCAGGTGCGCAGCTTGCCTTCACCTTTGGCCGTGAGGGTTCATTCAACCCAAGGCATGGCGTCCTCTAGAGCCCTCCTTTCAATCCAAGAAGTGTGCGATGCAGCAGGATGGGCCACCCCTCATATTTTTATCAGATTCTATAACCTGGACATTCCTTCTACACCAGGCACTCTAGTGCTCTCGTCCTAAGTGTGCCTGTGCGCAGCTTCACACTGGGACAGGCAGGGCTCGATGTGGCATAGTGGGTACTCGTTCCCCAAAGTGTCGTCATCGACGCAGTTCGAGTTCCCTCGAAAGGGAACGTCTCGGGTTACGACTGTAACCCCAGTTCCCTGAGAAGGGAACGAGACACTGCGTCCCTTCACCATGCCTTCCCCTGCCTGGGAGCGACTTGGTTCATCACAGAAGCTAACTCTGTTGTGTGCCGGCGTCCCTTTGTAGCTTCCGTGTATGCCGTCACATATTACATCATGACGCAGCACCAATCAGGATTGGATTAGTTTCATTCATACTTCAGATGTGTTATGCTTAGGGTGTTCCCCAATGTGTCGTCATCGATGCAGTGTCTCGTTCCCTTCTCAGGGAACAGGGGTTACAGTCATAACCCGAGACGTTTTGACATCATTTGAATGCATCATTCACGATTATGAATTCGGATTGATCTAAACCCATTTACATTTGAGCTTTAGAAATGTACGCGTTTACAAATCCTTTGAGGTTTATAGAATATTAAAGAACACAAATCAATAAATGGGTGAAACATGTTAATGTCACCATTGAGCTTTGATGATAATTAAATTCAGCCATTCAAAGAGTACAAAAGTCCCATCTGGGTTTCATTTATAAATAAATTTGGTCTTTAAAAAGTATTGGTCTATGGGATAGTGTCTGAATATTGAACTAATTGTCACCTGTGGCAGTTACCTTGTAAACGTTTCATCAGTTCCAACCAGGCGTTTGTGTTTGTAAAAGGGTTTGCATTTCAGATGCTGTAAATATGTTGAAATTGCATGTTTGTGTGTCTATACAAAGGTACAAAAGCTTACATGTATATTCAGTTTTTCTGGACAGCTACAATATCGCTGAGACAAACCCCTCCTGCTGCTTTCTTGTAAACGTGGTATTGGAATTGTGTGCAAGCCATACATGTGCACTTTTTACCTCTGGTTGAGTGCTATAGAGTAGACATGTTGCCTTTGAAAAGAATAAGTTGGGTCTTGATCAAAGAAAGCATGTTTCTTTTTTCTGTTGTGCCAAACATACATTTGATAGAAGTCATGGAGAGTGAAATATGTAATGCTGAGGGCAAGAAAGTTTCTTTCTCCTTCTAAATTTTGAGCACTGTTTACCCTGACACTTACTGTTATGATTGTGGCTTTTACATGGGGTAAATAGATGAAGTGAAGCCAAACTGGTTTCATCAGCAGGAAAATGAAAGTTATTGGAATAGACACCTCTCCTTGGAGAATTCAATTGCACTGCTATTGCATTTTTTCTTGCCTTATATTGCTCAGAGAAGAAGGTCCAAAATAATAGATCACAAAATGCCTTGATCCAAGTCACATGAGCATTCGAAGTGCATTTCTGCTCTAGGCATCAAGTAGCTTCTTTAGGGTTTTTTTATTCATGTTTTTGTCACATTTACATTTTTACTATGCATCAGGCAGATACTTTCATTCAAAGCGACTTACTGTGAATTCAAGCTATACATTTTTTCAATTAATTTAGTCCCTGGGAATCAACCCACGACTTTGGAGTTGCTAGCGCCATGCTGAACTGTTTGAGCTACAGGAATTTTGTTTATTTATCATTTTATTTGCCAGTGAGATTTGAATGGTGCAGAGCCTGTAACTCTTTACACATCCACATTTTAAAGCTGTCAGTTTCTTTCTGTTTGTTTCCACTTGGCCCCTCTGTGAACAGTGTTTAAATGCCTGGGGTGTAGTAATGATCTCTTGGACTGTTTGTGGGGACAGTTTTTAACACTACACGTGGTGTGGTTGTCGAATCTATCCGGGAACAGAATATACATGTACGTCCACATTCCACTGAGGTCATTGGTCAGCATGGCTGGCACCTTGTATACAGATTTTATGTGTCCGCAGGTCCTTCGAGCGGCCTTTAGAAGTTATACAGCAATCCTTGTATACAGTGTTCCCAAGCTGTTAAGACACAGCAGATGTAGAGAGCCGGGCTATATTGCCATGCCCCCGCCACCACTTCCAACCGCAATCATTAGCCACTAGCGCGCCACTAGTGTTTAAAACCAGGATGTAAATGGGTGGGTATAGTCTCCACAGATGGGTGTTGATGGGTTTGCTGAGAAAATATTGTAAAACGGAAACTGCCTGTTCATTATGGGTGGGGTTCATGTGATACTTGTCATGGTAGTCTGGTTGAGAATCTGGCACTTGGTCTATTTTCCCTTTGCATAAAGGTGCTAGTGTGTTAAAACTGGGGTCAGAGTTGACAATGTGGTGCTGATGGATGAAGTCGGACAACTTACAACTCACTGTGATGCCCAGCTGGAAAGTGTATTGATTTGACTGACAGAATGAGACGTTGGTGCTGTACCTACGGAACCAGATTTTACAGAACCAGATTTACTTCTCTATAGAATAAATTTCTGTGGCAGCACTTCCAGGTTCTTCTGGCTTCCTGGAAAAGAGCTGTTTTAGAGTAGCGCTTTGTTAAAATTAAGCTGAAAATGACCAAAAATTAGTTGAAAATGACCAAAAATTGCTTTGTCACACTGTTTACATAAAATTTGATGGATCAGGACAAACTCAGATTTTGATGGTTATGTCAATTAATTGTGGTAAAATATGTATTTTTACTGGACAGTTTTATATTGAGCAATTAAGTTACAGTGAAGTTGAAACTGGTTTAGTAAATCACTAAATATTAACCTTTATGTACATGAGATGAATCACTTGTTTAAGATTGTAATATTCCTCAATTGTAAATTGCTTTGGATTAAAACTGCTTAGTGAATTAATGTAAATGTATTTCTTCACTATAAAACATATGTATCTTTTTATAATCATGTTGTTTTGTCTCTGTCTTTTTGCGAGTCTTGAGATATCATGGATAGTTCTATAACAAGACTTGCTCTTTAAGGAGTTTTTTTTTTTTAATAAAGTTTGAATCACTCAGTGTCTATTTCACTCACACTATATTTCACCCCTTTCCTGTAAACTGACTTCATTCATATCCATTCTGTAAGGTACTACTACACATTACTCATTATCTCAACTCAATCTGTTTCTGTTTCTTGATCTGATTATCAATCCAAGATCAGATCTTTTGAACGTCATAATAAATTACATGTGTACAAATAAAGTACATTTCAAGTGAACAGCTTGGCTATCTGTGATCTTAATTAAACTAGAAAAACTGGCATAAACTATCAAACATTTGTTGTGTATTTTTTGTGCTTTGCATTGTGCTTCCAAATGGACACATAAGCAAGGACAGAGGGTCACATAACAGCAGAGGAATGTAATGTTCATTATTAACATTAATACATTATTAGTATTAACACGTCACGTACATAAAGAGGAAACAGATATAGAGTGTCTTTGTGAGCTCGTTTTACAGCTCAGAATGTAGGCTGAGGCTTCGCCTTTGGATGACCTAGCTGGCTTTTGTCATCATCTGAGATAGTTATGGATTCCCCAGACCTGAGAGCTGGCCCAGTGCATCAGAAATGTGCTAGTGCACCTTTCCTGAATTTACAGAGAGCTTATTGGGATGGACTGGTGTTCCCGTCCTAATCCAGGCATGGGACAGACATTACACATCACAAATGAAGATAGAGGTCTATCTAAAACCGTGTGTGTGTGTGTGTGTGTGTTTAGATCCCTCTCTACGTGATTAATTGACCAGCTGGGACACTTGCTGATAGACAAATGAAAGATACAGGGTAGGCTACAAACTATTGGATGAATCTCAAATGAAATATTTCTTCATTTTACTTAAAAACCATTTGAAGATCAGTCATTTGTAAAAAAAAAAAAAAAAAAAAACTTATTTTCTTGTTCTTTTCTTCTGATAGGGGATGAAGGTCCCTCCATCAAAAGTTGACTAATACTTCTTTGTTTGCTATTTGTAAACTATTTGTAATTTTATGAAATATTTCATAAATTATATCATTAGATCACAACATACCTCGGGACCAGTGTGAGAGTGTTTCAGGCCAGTTGATGGAACTGACACTTGCCCTTTCAGGTCAGTACTACATTACCACTGAAAATATTACTTTCATTTGATTTTGTACATCCATTTTTGTTCCCTTGCGAATTGAAATTTTTGGTGTTGTGATGTTATCAGACTAACAAGGATGAGGTTTTGTCGAATTTTCAATGAAATGAAATTATATAGTTTTGAAAGCATCAATAAGAAAGTGTTGAACTTGAAAACTATATCAGTCAGTAGTTTTACATCATATGCCAGTGTTTTTCAGTTTGTAGTTTTGTAGTTTCATAAATTTATAGCTGTATAATTTTAGGCTTGTTGCAAATTTTCTTTTTGAAAAAAAATAAAATATAATAATTAGTTAACAAAAATGTGGTAAACAATATGTAACGTATATAAAAATGTATTCAAATATTTTTAAGTGCACATATGATGTAACGAAAGTTAATCTCCAAATTCCCAGCCAGACTGAAGAGTTCCAGAAAGAACTTTTTTAAAACATCTCAGTCTCTCGTCCATTGGCAAGTAAAAATAAAATTAAGAAATAAGGATAACCAATCCACTTTTCTTCTTTCACCAACAGAACAGAATGTATTCCTGTCCTGAACTGCTAATTAGCTGCCAAGTGTTGCCTCCATGTTACGTTTAAGTTCTCCAGTATTATATAATAAAAAAAATTAACAAATTGTTGTGTGCGTTCCTATAATTTGATTGGATAAGCGGTTTTCAGAGTTTTGATATTCAGTAACAGCAGTTAGACTGTTTCTCTATTTGAATCACTCCGCTTGTCCAGAGTTCCAGACCAGAGTATGTTAGCGATGCGTAGAGGTGAGAGTACATCATGTTTTTGTATTCATAGACTGTGATCATTTAATTTGTTGGGTTTGGAATGACTCAGTTTCTTTGTTAGAGTAACTTCATTCCATGTTGTGGTTTCTGGGGTTTATTAGTCAGTGCTCAGTCATTTTGTTGGTTATGTGTCACAAGAGGTGGTCATACTCTTTGGGATTTCTTTCTTAGCAGTACCAGAACTGACTGTCATAAAAGTTGTTTGTTAATCACAGCTGCATCAGAGTTGTGGGAATGAATATGAACCTTGACTGACGTCCTGTGAAATTCGTGAGGATTTGATTCCAAAATCATTCAAATGCTTCTGCTTATTGGCACAGGATAACAAGAGAGTGAGATATCGTAGTGTAGAGAGTGCTAACCTTCATGTGAACTCGAGAAGGATGAGTAGAATCACAGTTATGTCCTTGGCTCTGCTTCTCACATTTCCATGTGTGTTGCATTTGTAGGGTTATGTTTGTTGAAAGAACCTCTCCTTTGTTCGTGCTGTTGAACAACTATACATCTTGAAATGTTGATGGGTTCTCTTACAACTCTGCTAAGCTGCATGCGACATGGACATCTTCTTGTATTAGCAATTTCATTAAAAATAGCTTCTCCTTGTACTCTTATAATACTCAAAAAACCCTGCTACATCTGACTTTTTAGTATGTCTGTCGTCATCATAACCTCTCTGACGAGTTACCAGAAAAGTGGATCATAGCCACATTAACAATCTCCATTTCTGTCTTTCTGTCACTAAAAATGAGATCATTCATTTGTTTTGTCTAACATCTGAAAGACATTCCTGACCAGCGCCAGATTGAGATTTGGTCAATCTGACCTCCAGTGAAGGGGAAACCCCCTAGGATCTTTCTGTCACTGTTGGGAAGCGGATTTCTAATGAATACAAGGTTCCAGTTCAGTGATGCGCCATGGATAGAGTTAAAAACATGAGAAAAGAAAGGACAGTCCGGTAGTTTCCTGCTGTTACACAGTGCTGCTAGGAAGCAAACTCATCTGCAGCGCACATTGTCAGTCTCCATCAGTGCACTTGGAAGAATGTTTTTTGGAGCTTGACTTCTATAGAACTGGGTTTGGAATGGATGAAGGCCATTTGCTACTGATAAACACGGAACTCTTTCTGAAGAAATATTTCTTTATTGCTGAGCTTAGATGTGCTATTATTTCCCTTTAAATCAGAAACTAATTTGTTTTGGATAATTATCTGTCAGATATACATTGAAGATTATATGCAATCCTGTTTCTGTCTTAGAGAGAGAAAAAAAATAAAAAGACTATTTTAACTTTAGTTTTGTAATTGTGATTATATCTCAAAATGTTATATTTATTTCAATTTCTACATAATATTTAACAATTGTGACTTTAAATCACACAATTATATATTTTGTTTTCTCATAATTGTGACTTTATTTCTTGCAATTGCAACCTTGTATCTCACAGATTTAAAGCACACAATTTTATATTCATATATTTGTATAATATTACACAGTTGCAATCAAAATTATTCAGCCCCCTTGACCTGCAAGACATTTTCCTGCCAAGAACAATATTTTATGAAAACAATTCAACAAAGGCATCAGTAAACTATTATAGAAAGTTTATTAATACACATTTGAGGGATTCTGAGAACCTAAAGTTGATGAGAAATTAAAAAATAAAATTGGCTCTAAACATTGTGTTCAAAATTATTCAACCCCCAAAAGTTAAATTTTGTGCAGAATCTTTTAACCTCCAATAAACACTACCTGTAAGTGCTTAGAAGCTTCTGTCACCTCTCTACTGCAATCTTGGCCCATTCCTGGCTTGGAAAAGCTTCCAGATCACGACAATCTTTGTTTTTTACGTTACCACTGCTTTATTCAAATTTCACCAAATATTTTCAATGAGATTTAAATCTGAAGACTGTACAGGCCACTCAAGAACACTCTACAACTGATCCCTGAACCAAGCTTAGGTAGATTTGGATGTATATTTTGGGATGGCTGTCCTGCAGGAAAGTCCATTTATCATACAGTCAAGATTTCCACTTCCTGCAACCGCAAAACACCCCCATAACTTGTTTGACCATGGAGATGGTGTTCTTCTGCTCCGAAGCTTTGCCTTTTTTGCACCAGACATACCACTGATCCTTGGGTCCAAAAAGTTCCAGTTTGGTCACACCACTCCATAAAACATTCTTCTAGAACTCCACAGGTCTATCCAAATGAATTTTAGCATATTCAAGTCTTCAAGTGTTCTTCTTGGTCAAGAGTGGCACTCAGCAAGATGTCCCAACATGAAGGCCATGCTTGTCTACTGTTATTCTTCTGCTCTGCACTGAAATGTTTTTTCCTCCTTTCATCAGGTCATCTTGCAAGTCTTTGACAGTAAATTGAGGGTTCTCAGTTGCTCTGATCAAATATTTTATTCCCCTTAATGTGCTTTTTTCTTCAAAACCCTCAAATGTTTTCTGGTACAACACATTTTAAAGTTATGAATAAGGCTACCAGCTGTGTCACTAGGAACATTTAGTGTTTTGGAAATCTTCTTGTTGCCAGAAACTTTATAATATAATAAAACAGTTTGTTCTCTATAGCTTTTGTGAGAGATCTTTTGACTTGGCCATATTTGCTACTAAACTTCAGCACATGCATGGGCAAAATGTATGTATGTATGTATGTATGTATGTATGTATGTATGTGTAACAGCACAAGCTAATTCAGTTTTGTTATAGAGTTTCTAAAGGCTTAATTGTGTTTTATCACAATTTTGTACTATACCATACAAATAAGTGACTTAAAAACAGCAGTGTTGAATAGGGTTTATCACTTTTAATTTGCCACAAAACTGTTATAGAGACAATTTAATTCCAATGGTAAATTGCCTGTATTGGCTGTAAAAGGTCTTTTCCATCTATGATCAAGATGGTTATATACTTGCTAAATAAAACTTTATAACTTTGTATGCATGTGTGCTTAAAGGCCTTAAATGCTTGAACCCCGATAAAATGCTGCACGCAGCTTTAATTTCTTTTTAAAACTGTATCTTTAGAAAAGCTTAAATTTGTAAATTATCACAGTCTCCGTGGGGTTGAATAATTTTGATTGCAACTGTATATTTCTCATAATCATGTTGTTTCTCACAATGTGATTCTCACAATTACAACTTTCTCAAAATTGTAGCTTTATATTCAGAATTGTAACTTCATATGACACAGATATAGTTTTATATATTATAATATTTCTCATAATTGTGATTTTATCTCATGATGTGACCATATCTTACAATTACAACTTCTTCATAATTGCAGCTTTATTTCTTTATTTACCTTCATTGCAACTACATCCCTCACAATTGCGACTTTATTTCTCACAATCCTTTTTTATTTTTCATAATTGTTACATTGTTTCTCACAATGTGACTTTATTTCTTATTGTAAACTTCACCTCAGAATTACCTGCTTTAAACTGTCTTTCATAACTTGACTATTGGGTAAAGAATGTAAAAAATGATTTCAATCTCACCCTTCTGCTCAGTTACAAATCATGAATGAACTGGTGCAATTCTGCCCATACTTGCTGGAAAATTAGCCAATTACGAGTTAGCTAGGGGTAATTGTACATCCGCTGAACCTCGGCAGCTTCGGAAGGCAACATGCAGAGATAACTGAGACTTTGTCAGATTCTATTATCGATAAACCCACATCACTCAAGAACCATTTCGTAAGAGAGCTGGTCTTCCTCTCAGACCATTTAAATAATTTTTACAGTTTGTTGTTTCAAACATAACCATGACTAGATGGTCAAAACGGTGACCGTGATTCTGCGAGATTATTGTGGGCTGTTCTTGTTTTGCTTTGGAGAGTGAAGTTGGGGGAAGTTGGGGGGGATCACTTAATGAACTTGAACTCCAGCAACCCTTGACCTTCGCAGAGGAGGCTGGACAAACAGATGGGGTCAGGGATGTGCTGGTCACAACCCTGCTGTTTTCTCTATCAGCAGGGAAGAGTGGAACCGGGGTCATCATGTCAGAGGTCACAGTTCATCGGAGAGGGAAGAGTAACACATGTAAGCAGACATTAACACTAGGGGATATTAACTCACATATGCTGAAACTGACACTCATATAGGAGAGAGCTGGTAAGCAAAAGAAGGAACCAGAAGGATCGAGTCTGTAGGCCTGCATCTGGATACCAGATGGCAGTTGAGTCATGCCTGGGTTACCAGGGGTTGGGAGCTGTCTGTAAAGGAGGAGAGGGGGGCGAAAACACACACACATGATTTTTCTCTTTCATATATTAGCTCTCATTCTCCTGCTTTCCCTTTTCCCTTTCCCTCTTTTTCACTCGCTCGCTCTCACACACGATCTCTGAATGCATAAGAATGGTGTTCTCTCAGGAGAGCGAGCCCCTGTGGAGAGGCAGATTGCTCCCAGGCGCAGCTGACCTAGGGCTAAACCCGACACCTGACTTACTGTGCTGCTGACGAAGAGTTCAGCCCGAGGGTGACGCATACCACACTCCTCCATGGAGAAAAAGAAAAGAGCGAGAGACGCTTTAACATGCAAAAACTTTACTCAAAAAATAACACGTTGGATTTACAAGAAAACACTATTTGATTTTTTAGATTTTTTTTTAACTTAAATTCACATTTATTTGAATGTTACTTTTCATTTCTTTGTAATTATTTGTGAAACTAGCAAAGTGAAAAAGTAAATCATACAGAATTTTTTTCAGTGTGGTGCATGGCAAACTTCCTATAATGCGCAAGGGAGTTTTATGTCATACACATGCAATGGTTGTGTAAACAAAAATTTTGCATGTCGCACAACAAATATGATAATTTTTTTAATAATATGTTGTGAGAAAAGCACAAAACAGGTAAATCTAAAGACTTCAGATCTAAATCTTAAAGGAACACTATGTAGCTTTTCAACCTTCATAATATATTTCCAAGACCCTTGTGATGGTACATCGACTTACAATAGGTTGAATGACACGTCTGCCATAGCCTGACGGGGTCTGTATCGCTTTTACTGGCACTACCTAACTTCAGGGTTCGGGTAGTAACCCGAGCACAAAAAGAACTACAAAATTCGACTGCTTTACGGCATACGTCACTTCTCCCACCACTTCCTCAAATTTGGACGTGAGCGTTTACAGTATATACTGTCTATGGACGTGAGAGGCCAACCAGCGTTTGTTTTCGGCTTTCGTGCGTATCTTTTTGGGCTGTTTACACCTGGCCACTTCATGCGTTTTCTCAGATGGGATAGCTATCTGATCGTGAAAAGACCAGGTGTAAATGCCCTCCGAAACGCATTCAAGACGAATTTGAATCCGACTGCTCAAACCACTTCAGGAGGAGGTCTGAGACGCATTCCAGACGAAACTGGACAAGTGTAAATGCATCTGGTTGTTGAAACCACTATGTAAATTGTACTCCTCCCAAAAATGTAAAAAAAATAAATCAAAAAACGTGTGAGAGCGTGTTATAGTCTATATGTTATTGCCAGATATGACGACGCTACTGGAACACGCATTACCGCAGCTGAGCAACTGAGCATATTCATCAAGACAACGTGCAAACTATCACAAATCAAAGTGAAAGTAAGTCGCAGACGCTTATCACACAATCATCATCATTAAAAGTAAAGAAACAAAATGATCTTACCAGGGCTGTTACTGCTCTCTCTTATTGCTGTCTTTGATTTTGAAATTTTAGCTGATGATCAATAAAATGCAGCTCATATCTGTTGCTTTTGGTGACGTGCACTCCATTAAATCTGCATATAGCGTGAGAATTGAAGATCGGATTTAAATCCGTTTCGCAAAAACGCATGAAGTGGCCAGTAAATAAATCTCTTATTTGTAAACTTGTTTGCATTCTATGTTGTATGTTGTTGCGCTTGCTTGTAGTATGTCATTTTTTTACATGCTGTTCATTCATCCATTGCTGATAATTAGACCAGTCCAATAATTTCCACATATGTCTAGCTAGCTTTCGATTATCAGAGCTGTTAACAGACTTGCTAACAAACACTCGTTTCTCTTACGTGTTTTTTGCGTTATGTTTTATTGCCTAGCTTGCCTCACGAACTAGTTTGGAGGGGTATTTACGACAGTGCAAGTATTCCACAGCGACTCTAGGGGTCGCTGTTTGACAAAAACACAATTTCTCCACAGTGTGCCTTTAAATTAACATAAAGCATTTGTTTGTTTGTTTTTTGGTTTCCTTATGAAACACATGTATTCATTTCAGTGAAACAGGATTTAATAAAACCAATTACACTAATACTTTTTTTTTTTTTTTTACTTCAATTCATTGATTCTTTTGGAATTGCACAATTTTATTTCATACCTTTTGAAGGTCACTGTGTATGGTTGGTTTTGTGTACGTAATTTCTTCACGATTCTTTGCTCTAGCTTGTAGTGTTCTCCACTCTTAGCATAACTTATTTACCTGAATTGTTTCATAACACAGATGATATCTTTTACTGTCAATATGTATGTACTGAACCCAGCGAGATAGGTCAGAAACTGACTTGAAAGAAGATTAAATCTGAAGAATTTGGACAAAAAAGGTTATGACCTCTTTTGATGTTCAGCAACATGAAGGAATATTTTGTCTAGTTTCTTTTGGCATGCCCTGCATTCTTCAATACAAAGGTCAGATAACAGACAACATCTCAGTGTGTGATCTGACATGGAACTGTTTTATGAGGGAATAGTTATAGGAGATAAAGAAATACAGCATGAAAGTTTGCACACAAGCTCATACCTCAGCTCTCAGAAGGAACAAAATGAGAGTTTTTCAGTAGGCATTCCAGAGTGGCTCTCTGATATTTCAAAGAATTGGACAGGATTAGAAGAAGTTTTAAGCAGTAATGTATCTCTACCTTACTTTAAACTAACCACCAGCCACTACTCTGACGGTATGAGAAAGGTTCATAAATTAAACATTGGCTTTGATAAACTAAAAGAAACCGGGGAAAAAAGCTTGTTCATTTGGTTTAAAGCTTGGAAAAGAGAGAGAGACCACAGATGAAATGATTCAACATCACCAATAACTTATTGATGGTAAAACAACTTCAAAGTAAAAAGATTATTTGGTTTCTAGTCATATTTGTTGGAAAATTGTGGAATACTAACCATTTACATCATGTTTTAAGTCAAGAAGTCTGTCTCTAAAAGTTGTTTGGAAACTTCTGGTGACGTTGACAATACAATAACCCCCTTCTTTTTAGATCTGTAGATTTTCAATCCCAAAAAGCACAGTGTTGTTATTCTGGTTCATTAGGTCTCTAAATTTTCCCTGAGTGGTGACATGGATCTGTATGATCTGCTCATCCAAGTGAAGTTCAGAAATGGTCAATTGAACAGTGCTTGTCAGATTCAGCAGCAGCAGTCCCTGAAGAATGAGAGGAGAGCAAAATGTCTGTGTCCAGGGGCGTCATGCAAGCCAAAATTCTGGGGGGGCACAATCTGAGACGTTGCAATTGTTTTCTGACGGGTGATATGGATCATGTTAGGAGGGGTCAGGGGGTTTCTCCCCCTGAAAATTTTTAAATTCTGGCTGCTAAACATACCATTTCAATGCAGTTTGGGAGGGACAAAAATACCTTAACGGAGCTAGCAGCAACCCTCCTCTATCTGAGGACTAAGTTAAAGTATCTATTTTGTACTTTGTGGTGTTCTGAAATTAAGTTATTTTAATATTAATATGTGATGAAGGACTTTGAAAGAAGTTTGACAGATTTCAGTGCTGAATAAGGTTAACACTACCCCGTTTATTTGAAAATGGCTAATATCAAATCCATAACTTTTTGATCAAGTTAAAATTTCCAGGTCAACCACAAATAATCCCACTACCTTTTAATATCATCCGATAACTAATTCAATGCCGATTTGTTGCTTTGCCCACTTACCACTTCAAGACTATCTGTAAAACATTGCCAGCTCAACATGCGAGACGAGTGAGTTGCTTGAACATACACAGCAAAGATTCTAGAGCGCTACGTGCGTAGCGCTCTAGATTTGATATACACAGACACCATATTAGGAAAAAGGGGCGGGCTGATGCTGACCGATTTATTACACATCCAGAAGAATACATTTGAGTCGTTATAGGCTCTGGTATATTATGGAGCATAATAGGAATAAAGTTGTGACAAAAAAATTATCAGGGAGGAAAAATCTGAGGGGGCACGTGCTTTGGGGGCACTTTGAATGGCATGACGCCACTGTCTGTGTCCCTCAAAAAAGTAGTAATTAAAGGGTGGACAATTTTGTAGTATATGCACTGAACCGGCTCCCGCTGAACTGGCATGTTTGCATTTGTCAGTTCCTCAGGTCCAGGTATCAGTCATGAGTGCTACTATGCCAAAATCAATACCTGGTCCTTCCCCCCAACCAGAGATTCATATTCCATATGGCTCAACTGTCTGAGAAATGAATGTTCATTAGAAAAATAGCTATGCGCAAATATATATATATGTGTATATATACACTGTTCAAAAGATTTTTATATATATATATATATATATATATATATATATATATATATATATATATATATATATATATATATATATATATATATATATATTTATATATATACATACACTGTTCAAAAGATTTGTTAGTGTTTTTGAAAGAAGTCTCTTATGCTCACCAAGGCTGCACTTATTTGCTAAAAATTATTTTTTTTAAATAATTGTGAAATATTATTGTATTTTTAAATACATGTGCTGTTTTTTGGAAACCGTGATACTTTTTTTCAGAATTCTTGATGAATAGAGTTCAAAAAACAGAATTTGTTTTAAAAAAAATTTAATAATGTAAAATCTTAACTGTCACTTTCCCTTCTGATCAATATAATGCATTATTGCTGAAAAAATATATTTTTCTTACTGACACCAAACCTTTGAATGGTGATGGATGGATGGATAGTATTTACACTGTACATAATAGCTTTAATCTAGGAGAGAGTGAGAGGTCTTTATTACAGCATTACAACCAGAGAAACCAAAGGGAATAAAGGAAATAAAATTTCACTTTACCCAGAGTTTAGGGTTGGAGAGACACGCAGTAAAACAAAACAAAAGTTTCTAGTAATTAGGCAGTAAGATTCACATGGGGCAAATATTTGAATAAAAATGTGCTATCCTTTCCCAAAGTTGTCTTTTATAGCATCAATTTATAAACGTTGCGTGTCTGGAGCGTGTGTTTTTCAGTAACTAATGGTGTTTAATATACCCTCTAAAAGTGTGCAATATGTTCCTTAGTCTTTTACTACGCTGTTCGGTTTTATTTACTTGTTTGTAATTTTTTTTCATCTCACCCAGGTGCTTGTAAATTTGCTCGTTGACAGAGCACTCAAAGCATACACTTGTGAGTGGTTTTTTGAACTTCTGAGGCCCCTGAAGGCTCCAGATTGGCTGATTAAGAAAGGATTTATTTCAGATTGCTCCGAATCACACAATTTTTTATGATGACAGTTTCTGGAAAATGTCCCATTTAGTAAGCAATCTCCTCCAAAAAAAAACTTGCATGAGATGCAACCTCTTTTTTATTTAAAAAAAAAAAAAAAAAGCTCAAAACTTGAAACAACTTGCACCATTACACTTTAATATTCAAAAGTAAAAGTAAAAAAAAAATATCCATCTCTTATTATCATTGCTCATTCTGTTTCCCATCTGTTTTGCTTGACATTACTTTTGCTGGAGCTAAGTGGAGAGGAACGCAGTGTGGTCAAGTATGACCAGCATGTGTTTTCTTTATAGAGAAGGTGTTTGCGTGAAATGATGCTCTGAGACTCCTGTAAATCAAATGTTGCATGTTTGATTTAGAGTGTGTCTTTGGTTCTCAGTGGGTTCCCTTAATGGGCCATGATATATTAACTTATGAGGACAATTTGTATTCTATTACAAACAGGAAGGTGAAGGATTGCAGTGACTGAAAGGAATTCATACATAGCACAGTTTTTATAGTCATTTAAAAATCTGTCATTGAATGGGTGGCTCCAATTAATTTGCTGATAGTTTCTCCAATAGGATTGCCAAATGCCAATAGTGCAGTAAATTACTTTACTGAAATAAGTCTCTCATACTCACCAAGGCTGCAGTTATGTGATCAAAAAGTAAAAACAGTACTATTTAGAAATAGTATTACAGTTTAAAATAACTGTTTTATATTTTGAGGTATTTTAAAATGTAATTTATTCCTGTGATGGCAAAGCTGAATTTTCAGCAGCCATTACCCCAGTGTCACATGATCCAAAAATCAATATTCTGATTTGGCGCTCAATAAACATTTCTGAAGATTATCAATAGGAACAGCTGTGCTGCATAATTCTGAGAGCTGACTTGAACAGCAGCAAAAATGAACATCTGATGCTTTTTTCCTCTCACAGCACTATAGTGTGCCTCCATAATTAAACCAGGTATATGTTTCCACTATCAGTGATTAAGCTTTTGAATAGCAGACATGGTCTATTACTTCCTTAACAAGTCATCATGGCCAAATGCTTGCACTCTGTGTGTTGAATGGAAAGTTCTAGTCTAGTCTATGTTATTCTTGCTCCAGGGGGAAGGATAACTTATATGGTAAGTTATATTTAGGTCTGTATGACGGCCTTTGTGTCTTGTTCAGCACAGGTGTACTTATTACCAACACATCTTATACTGTATATAAACCGGTTCCAATGTGTGCGTGTGCGTGTGTGTGTGTATATATATACTTTCAGGTGGAACCATTCTAGGATCTGAAACTCTGGTTGTGTGCTGATGGATGTGTGATGCAAATAGTGATTCAGTCATTTATTGGTGAGTAAAAAAAGTTAAATCATCTTTTTTCTCTTGTCTGCATTTATCCTTAGCTCTAGCTTGTTTCCTAGTTTAGCTTTCTAATAAACATGGCATTGTATCCTATGAAAATTGTTGGTTCTGTGACAAATTATTTATTCTCCTCTAATATGAGTCATGGATAACCTTGAGAATAGCGTGGTTAGTTTTAGTTTCTTTTAATCTATTATTTTTCAGAACCAGCTGCGCCATTACCCTTATGATTATGCTCTTCACAGACACTGGGTGAACGTCCAGTGTGCATCAGCTCATCATTTCTGATGTCCATCTAATCAGCAGTGCTGAAGTGAAAGCACAAATGTAGTGAAGGTTCAGTGCAAAATCTGAGATGGCTTGCCAGTGAAATTTGGAGAGGTCTTTTTAGGGTGAAATGTATATGATTATTCGCAACATGCCAGATGGCCACAATGTCTCCATGCAATGAACTTACTTTTTGTTTGGGGGGGGTTCACCAAAGTTCACCAAAGTTCACCTGCTCTAGACAACACCATTTATATGAATTGAAAGGACAAACTTCATGTTCACAACTTTAGAAGGTAAGATCGCATATCATGTTGAGCAGCTGGAAGGAGAACCGTGAGAGAAGGTGTCATTTTTCTAAGCTAAATCTACATCTATTTGTCAAAGTGATTTATGGAGAAGTGTAAGGTGTCCAGTCCAAGCATTTGCCGGAATACCAGATTAAATGAATCCAGGAATGCAGTTTTAGCTTAAAAATGGAGCAGCGAATAAGAGAAATGGGAAGACAGGCCGAGAAAGAGAGACAGGCTGTGATTCTATTTGTGGATAATTGACTGTAGGGCCAGAGATGGTGCATTTCTGAAGCTCGTAAAATGTAATATATTGTGCTCTGCTCCGTGGTGCGAGGTTATTCAAACAAACCACATGAATGCAAAGTTACATACCGGTAATCCTTCAGTGTTTTACTGGCAGTCTTTACAGAGTTCTCCAAGGTCATCAGCTCTTTCAGAGCAAACGAAAATAAGTGGTTGAGTTACAGGCAGTGAGAAGGGCAGGCCGGTGGGGTCCTGAGACGGGTAGGGGGTGAAAGGGGGAAAGATGGAAGTGAAGACACAGAGCAGGAGGAACAGAATGGGGTCACATAAGAATATTGGAAGACAGAAATGAATGGCTTTGGATAGATGTACTGAATCTATGGATTTTCCACTTACTGTATGGTTTTAGCCCCACGGAAAAATGTGCCTCTGGAGGTAAGAGCAAAATAATGCTTGTGGATTTTAGCTCTGACAGATTTACCTCAGCGGACTAGGGGACAGTTTTGAATGCAGAGAGCGAGCCAGACCCCCCAACCTCCAGGGTCTCAGAACCGAACCTGATATTCCAGGAGACGTTATTATTGTGTGTTTGCCAGCACTTGTCAAACCACCTAATTATATAATTATAATCATGCAAACTTGAAGTTAAATAAACAGTCTACTGGAGCAGGGCTTGAGAAGGCCAGGGAAAACGATTAAAATACATCTAACCAGCTCCCCTGTTGTGCTTCCTCTTTCTTGCTCTCTGTTACTCTCTCTCTATCACTCTCTCCTCAAGTATTCCAACAATTTGACAGTCTGATGGTATTTATATCTCATTCTGCCTCAGATTTTTTTCCTCTCTTTCACTGCTCTCCCAGAATATTGTTATGATTGGCGGTGTGGTACGAATATCGGGCTGCGCAATAACCACCGCGGTGTGTGGTACCGGGAAGTAGACGTGACACGCAGCAGCAGGCTTTTCTTCACGTGGTTCTCCATTTGTCCAACACATAGAAGATGCGCAGAGTTGTGACAGTTGCAAATCTTTAAAGTAACAGAAAGGCTTTAGTATTTTTCTGGCAATTACTGCTCTTTAAAGACATTTACTAGAGATGTTTCTGCTAAGTGAAGAGTTGCAGTAGAGCTACTGTTAATTTAATGTTGCATTTGAAGCTCTTAGTGATGGCAAAATTGTTAAATTCATTTTGATATTTGCTAACAATCCCCTTTAACAGATTGCATTTATTGTTTTTAAAGATTAACCTCAAGTGAGCATTAGAGCATTAGTTCACCTAAAAATTTTAAATTCTCACCCTCAAGTTCTTCCAAACCTGTATGAGTTTCTTTTTTCTGCTGAACACAAAAGAAGAGGTTTTGAAGAATGTCGCTAACCAGACAGTTGATGGGGCCCATTTACTTCTATAGTTTTTTTTTTTTGCATACTATGGAAGTCAATTGGGTCCATTAAACTGTTTGGTTACCCATTTTCTTCAAAATATCTTCTGATAAAAATCATGGTTTACATCATAAATACTGCATGTTTTCTTGTACAAATTGTCTAATTTTGTTTCACCCGCGGCTGTTATGCAAGAGGCTCTCTATAAACCAGCTCTTCCAGTTATCCTTCTTTCGTGGATATGACTACTTTGTTTTATAATCTATTTATTGCCATAGAAAAGGGAGCTGTGGAGACAAGCAGCTTTGAGGGAAATTATAAGTTCTGGGAATCAGTGGTAGATGGACACATTGCTGGCCGTGCCACACAGTAGAGTCTACCATCACTTCTGCGATGACTCCTACACAAATGTGTCTGTCCAGTCGCCGGAGCCTCTACAGCTAATAAAACTAACCTTTCCAGTACATGCCAGTCCGCCTTACTTTAGAGCAGGCAGCTGCAGAAATAATTTTTCGGCTAATTAAACCGCTACTCTCTAAGGACTTCACAAAGGAACAAGGCAAGTGGATCCAACTCGAGACTGGCTTAATCCAAAGGAAAGAGAAGACGAGGGGAAAGGGTGAAGAGGGTTTAACCGCATGAGCCCTCAGACAAGTACAGGTGGAAGCACCCCCACTGGAACCTGGAAAAAGTCAAGATTATTTGGAGTGGGGCGATGACAGGAGACTGGCGTAATTCAGAGAAATGAGCTCTATAGCAAATAAGGTTTAGATGTGGTGCAAAGGCTCTGAGCTCATGAACACCAGCGGCAAAGATAAGTGTTTGTGTGTGTGTATTTGTGTCACTGACCATGTGCTTGGTATTGGCCAGAAATTTAGCAGGAAAGCTGCCAGTGTCTTGCTACTTCTGTCCAATTATGAAATGGAGGGAAATGAAGGTTAATTAAACTAAAAGGCTCAAACTGTGTGGGACTGAAACTATTTACCACAGGCTGAGTTTCTTTCCCTCTATTCAAGTCATTAGGCTCATTTCCTCTGGCCTGCTGGAATCATATGATGCACAACGTAAAACTGGCCACTTACCACTCCAGCTGTGCTGGGTATACAGTGAGAGTGTTTAGAGGTCGAATTTTTAAGAAATTAATAGATTTATTTAGCAAGGAATGCATTATATTGAAGTGACAGTAAAGACATTCCTTATGTTACATTTCTGTTTTAAAGGGGTCATATGATGCGATTTCTTGTTTTCCTTTGTCTTTAGTGTGTTATGTAGTTGTTTGTGCATGTATAAGATCTGCAGAGTTACAAAGCTCAGTGTCAAACCGAAAGAGATATTCTTTATAAAAGTAAAGGCTCAGCCACGACTTCCTAAAATGCTTCATTCAAACACGCCCCCCAAATCTACGTCAGTATGTGGGGGCAGAGTTTCATAACACCGCCCAAATGTATACGCAAAGAAAGAACTTTTAACTTAACTTTTAATCTCCCTGTGTTATTGTTGCCGCCGGCGCCACCATGTCGTGGAGACACTGTGTTTTTCATTGCGAAAGCCAAACTACTTTATTTGGCTATTCAAAAGAGGACACAATTAGAAAACAGTGCTTAAGCTTTATTTACAACACTGTTCCAGAACAATACAACTAAAATTTTCAACTGTGTGCTGCGCATGTTTCCAGAACCTGTGAGAGTACAAGGCCGGCTGTGCACAAAGGCTGATTCTAGAAAGTTCCATCTTTGCAAGTACAGTCTGGCGCTTCTGACTCACAAACACAGCATGTAAGTATGTTTTCATATTTTAAGAATTTGCTACTTACTATTCAAACGCGAGTTTTGAGCAGTATAGAATAGCGCTTGTTTGTCATTTCTACGATCACAAATGCAGACGTAGTTTTATGTTTACATAGTGTTCTCACCCCCGTAGCGCGCAACGCATAAAAAGACAGTATAAGACATAATCAGTAATTATGTCCCCAATTAAATAAAACCTTACCAATCTGATATGATATGGTCCAGTCGCACTGGCAAAGTTGATCTATCAGCTTGGTCATCAGCAATTTCTGGATCAGATTTGGGCTCGAATTGATAAGGTAGTACGGTACCGACATTATCACCTGTCACTATTGCTTTGGGAGCTGATGTTACAAATATGGTAAGGGGTGTGACATTTCCGTTACACGCTTAAGGTTTTTTTGGCCAATAACAATGCACTGGATCACTGGAAAATCAGAGCACACCACGCTTTTCAGAACGATGAGCTTTGTAAAAATCGACGCATTTCAGAAAGGCAAGGCATAGAGAAGCAACAATAATGTGTAAAATAATTACTTTTTTTTAACCTAAAACCATGTAAACACATTGCATTAAACCAAATACACAAAATAATGTTCTTTTTAGAACAACATATGACCCCTTTAAATAAATGCTGTTCTTTTGAACATTCTATGCATAGAATCCTTAAAAAATTGTTACATCAAATTTTTACACAAAAATATTAAGCAGCGCAACTGTTTTCAACACTGATAATGATAAAAAATAAATTCTTAAGTATCAAATCAGCATATTAGAATGATATCTGAAGGATCATGTGACTGAAGTGATGGCAGCTAACAATTCGGCTTTACCATTACAGACATAGGTTGAAGTTATTATTTGTACACTTTCGGTGTCCTTGTCATTGATTTTACAAACACAGCACATGGCCTGTTTAAATAGCAATATGTGACCAGTCTTGCTGTTGGAATCATACAGTGTATCCCTGACTGTACAATAAAAAAGTTCTAAAGTTTTCTAATCATAACTGCAAGAATAATAAGGCATCTTCCACAAATTAAAAGGTTTTCTCTTGCTGTTTGACAATTAGATTTTTTTCCCATTTAATTGCCTTCAAATTAATTATTATGTGTGCACATTTCTGTAACTGTACAAACCCCATGAATATTTAACACAGCAAGCACAGTGCTCACAACTGGCCATTGAAACTGGGATAGTTCACTCAAAATGAAAATTCTGTCATCATTTACTCACCCTCATGTTGTTCCAAACCTGAATGACTGTTTAATTTGTGGAAAACAAAAGATGATGTTTTGAATAATGTCTATGTATGTTTTTTGTTTTTTTTCATACAATAAAAGTCAATGTGGTCCAGTGTTGATTACCCTTTTGGCTTTCAATGTATGAAAAAAAAGTTCTTCAGAACATTCAGAAACATTTTACAAAATATCTTCTTTTGTATTCATACAGGTTGTGTTCAAAGAGTAAGTCATACAGGTTTGAAACAACATGAGAATGAGTAAATGATAAGTACATAATTTGATTTAACCCAGGGTTAAAAGTCCCATTTCAAAATGACAAATGTAAAAAGTGGGTTAAAAGTGGAATTAGATGGAGTGTGAAAAGCCCCCCAAAAAACTGTAAACTTCATCCTTCACCATTCACTGTTTTGTCAGACTGTCTTCAGCCGAGGTAGACAGAGCGGCTATTCTGCACGAGAAGAGACAACATAATAACAGAGTGCAAAGAAAGAGAGAGCGAGACAGAGGGAGGGAGGAAAACGTACAAGACAATTATTCAAGAGCAAAGTTGTCCCTGTGGAACCTTCTCTGCATGTATGAAGTTTCACTTCCCATCTGTCCCGCCTTCTCGGTCTGAGCTCCAGCTCCAGTTCTTCCCTCTGCAGAGAGAACCTCACACACGTAAACAAACAGAGACACACATACGCACCCTCAAGAAAAAGGATGCTCTGTTTAGATTTATGCACCCTGGCTACTGGTTTTCTCATCATCAACAGTAGGATGATCAGGGAGGCAAGGTCTGAAGTAATCTCACAGCACACTTGCTCTTCATTGAGTCGAAAGGATGGCAGGAGCGCTCGCCAAAGGAGCCTCAGGAACAACACATGCATCCATCCATCAATCGCTACCGACGGATGTCCAAGAAAAGCAAGACTGAGCGTCTGGACAGGCACTGGAAGATGAAGACAGAGAAAGAAGTGACGAGGAAGATGAAAAAGATGATGGCAGAAATGCAAACTAAAGAAAAGATACACAGAAGTTTTTTTGGAACTCATTATAATGTGCTACTGAGGGTCATCCTACAAAATAAGCTTGTGTGAATGTATTACCACAGTTTTCTCTTTGTTAACATTCCTTAATTGTCTGATTCTCAAAGGCATAGTTCACCCAAAAAAATTAATTCTGTAATAATTTACCACCCTCATGTTGTTCCAAAACTGTATGACCTCAAAAGAAATTTTGAAAAATGTTTTTTTTTTTTTTTTCCATACAATGAAAGTCAATGGTGTACAATATTGTTCTCAACGCCATTGACTTTCATTGTATGTACAAAAACAGTTGAAACATTCTTCAAAATTATCATATTTTGTGTTCTGCAGATGAAAGAATATCATACAGATTTGGAACACAACGAAAGTGAGAATTTGAGTAAATAATGACGGAATATATTTTTTTTGGTGAACTATCTCTTTAGTACTCCTTAAACAAGGAGTTTAGTAATTGCAGTTTAGATTTCCTTATGAGAACCTTCGAAGTCCGGCTCCAAACTAGCCCAGCAGCCATTCCAAACATTCTTTTTAACAAAACTAATAATAAACGTCCCCTTTCCCGTAAGCTGTGTAGACAGTTCAAACACAAAAGCATGCTACAGCCAATAACTTTCACTCTGTTCCTCTTATGCTGCTATAAATTGTTGTATTTCACAGAGCCTTTTTAAGAGCAAATATTTTTTATTTTTTATTACTGGTCAAGCCCATTTTTGGCAGTATGTTGATCTGACAGTATAGGGAGCTAAATATGGCTGTTGCTGATAAGAGCAGTTAGCCTGTGGTTTAACTTTTTGACAGTCACATTTCATTCTAGAGAGCTTAGCTGAATTACCACACACTGTTTTTGGATGTCGTCCTATTCTTTTTAGCCATTTTTAAAATATTTTTTACTTGCAACATTTTATCTACATTTAGAGCTTCTGTATTTAAGCCGTTTTGATAATATCCAGTAGACTTGATTCACAGCGCCGCCATCCCTTGAATCATGCGCCCCCTCTCCAAAATCCTGCCACCTAAAGACAGCAAATATGTGAGAGCGTTTCTGAATGGCTTAAAGATGTCAGCCTATTGTCAGGGTTAATTAGTTGGGATATTTTATGTGTGGTATTAACTCACAGCACCTTTAATATACTGTTTCTTGTCAGAAACATCTGTCAGATGTTGAAATGAACATCAACAATGGTATTTTGTAACATGTTTAATGGAGGAACTTCAAAGACTAAAGTAAGTATCCTGTAGTAGTTTGGGAGTTATGATTGGCACAGTTAAAAGTGAAAGCTGCAAGAGAACTAATATTCAGAACATCCTAAAACAAAAGGCCCAACTCTGCTCAGCCTATTTAGTCTGTGTAAATTCTGTTCATGACTTTTTAAAGCCAGTGTGCCGTTTTATAAGTTCATTCTTGACCTCGGTGAATGCAATCAAAGCAGATATTAAAAACTCTTGTTAAATTACAACATTTTTCTCACCAAATATACAAATACAGTCAGTTGAACTTGACAAAGAATGAGGCACTGAAATGCAAACTAGAAAATAACCAAAACAGTGTGTGGTGAAGACATAAGGCAGCTAACCTTGTGCTGTATTGTGATTTAATGACTTCCAAAGGGATTTGGTTGTTTGTAAGCTGGACTGATTGATAACCTTGAACAACTTGAACAACTAAAGTTTTGGCCAAATGGATACCCTAGACAGAAAGAAATTTAACTCTCAAGTATATCCATCCATTTGAAAAGACGTGTTTAACACTATTACAAAGAATCTAATTTCTATTTTGATGTGGTCAATACAAATGTGATTAAATAGAGGGAAATGCATACAATATGAATAAAAACACAATATTTTATAAAAACGTACTATATATATTAGTTTATATTAAACATATAACATCTTGTTTTATATAGAAAATCTCGGCTGTGTGACTGTTTATATTGTTGCAAAATGTAAACTATATTATCACCCAGCTCTAATCTGCTTTTGCCAGGCTCCAAGTTCACTCCATCACAAGGAGCACTATCCCCTGAATTCTAATCACCCACACCTGCCACTGATTATCGCCTCATCAAGATGCACATATAAGCACAAACCATATAAGCACATAACCTGTTTACTTACCACCATTGTGATGATGTGTGTGCATCCCCATTCCATCTGATCCACGTTCACGATCTCCATCGTCATCTGCAAACCAGTAAAACTTGGTTATCATCCATTCCTCGTTGACAATCTGCAATAACTCTGAATTATTTACCTGCGTAGTCCATTTGCTCGTTGTTATAATCTCCGGCTCTCCAATAACACCTGTTTCGAGTCTGCCATTCCCTAACAATTGTAAGACATGAAGATATTAAGATTTTCTAAACCTTAACATCATGATTTTCTGTGAACTTGCTTTGAGACAATATGCAATGTTAAAAGTGCTATACAAATGAATTTGACTTTTGCTGAAATTAGATGTATATTCCTGCAATTTTCTTTTTCTAAATATAGAGGGTTTTTTTATTTTTTTTATTTCATTTCTTATGGACAGATGTATGATTAAAACCAATATCTGTCAAAGGATATGTACTTTCTTTTTCTATTGCCAATTTCTTTTTGCCTTCACAGTCTGTACTTCTCATATGCATTTGATTCTATTGTTTGCATGACTGGCAGGACATGATGTGCAGTTTTATTTTAACAGTTTAGGAAACACAACAGTTCGTATTGAATTTAGCCCAGGTTAAATATTCTGTAAAAATTCTCTTTTATTCAGTCTTTACCCATTAAACATGAAGAGTAAAAAAGGATGCAAACAGCCAAAACTGAAATATTGCTTATATGGCATCTCGTAAATTGAGTTTTAAAATCTTTTTAAACTCCTTTTTAAAAATAGAATGTTACAAAGTATTTGTAAAGAGAATAATGTTATTAGTGGTTCATCCATAAAAAAAAAAATCAGAGTCTGGACTCTCTAGGAAATACCAGTATACCGGTCATCATTTTTTTTTTTTTAGCTGGAAGATACTAGATACTCTTCATAGAAAAGTATAGGATCAGCTTGACCTGAAGTAACCTTGGTCTTGTACATAAATATAATGTTTTATATGGACAACAGGCATGGGTTAATTCTTTAGATTCTGATGCAACTGTTACCAAGTTTACATTTACAATATATTTACATAATTTAGCAGAGTAGAAAAATTTAAGCAATTAAACCAACTATAGGACAACATGTAAGTGTCTCTGTTACTCTAGCACAGTACACATTTTTTTAAATAAAAAAATAGATTTGAAATAGAATAGTAAGTGTTAGTATTAATGAGTCAAGTGTTTAGCTGTTTCTTGAAAAGGTGTGTGAAAGTGATTTTATGGGATGGCACCACAAGGTGTCATTCACTTGCAGAACGCACGTTTCTGGAGGGCACATAAGTCTGAAGTAGTGAGTTTAGGTACAGGGATGCAAAACAGTGGTTGTTCTATAGTCAATCATGAGTGCCTTGAATTTGAATATGAATTTGGCTATTGGCAACCAGTGCAAATTGATGAAGAGAGGTGATGACTCTCTTTGGCTCGTTAAAGACCACTCTCGCTGCTGCATTCTGGATCAGTCGCAGAGGTTTGACAGTACAGTACAGAAGGCCTGCCAAGAGAGCATTACAATAGTCTAGTGTGGATAGAACAAGAGCTTGAGCAAGAATTCTATAGCATGTTCTAATAGGAAGGGCCTGATCTTCCTAATGTTGTATAAAGCAAATCTGCAGGACTGGGCAGTTCTAGCAATGTGGTCTGTGAAGTTTAACTGATCATCAATCAAAACTCCAAGGTTCCTGGCTGTCCTGGAAGGAGTTATGGTTTACAAACCTAACTGAATGGAGAAGTTGTGATGAAGTGCTGGATTTGCCAGGACCACAAGCAGTTCTGTCTTTGCAAGGTTGAGTTGAAGGTGGTGGTACTTCATCTAGTCAGAAATGTATGGCAGGCAGGCTGAGATCCAAGCACTGAGCCCTGTGGCACCCCAGTTGCTAGATGTTGTGACTTACAGTAGATACCTCACCCCTTCAAGACACCCTGAAGGAACTACATGAGAGGTAAGACTTGAACCACTGGAGGGCAGTTCCTGAGATGCCTTTCATCATGAGGGTTGACAGAAAGATCTGGTGGTTAACTGTATCAAAAGTAGCAGACAGATCCAGCAAGATGAGTACTAATGATTTAATCAATCTCAGAACTTCAATAACCGAGAGCAGGGCAGTCTCAGTTGAGTGGATGCTTTTGAAGCCAGACTGGTAGTTGTCCAGGAGTTTGTTCTGTGTGAGAAAAGTAGAGTGTCTTAGCAATGAATGGAAGAAGGGATACCAATCTGTAGTTTTCTAAAAGTGCTAGATTTAGAGTGGGTTTTTTAAACAGTGGAGTTATCAGAGCCTGCTTGAATGCTGTGGGAAAGGTAGCAGTTTGAAGAGAGGTGTTGATGATGTGAGTGAGTGCAGGCACAATTGTAGAAGAAAAGGTCTAATGTAGATGACTGGAGATAGGATCAAGCGGACAGGTAGTATGGTGATTGGAAAGAAGGTATTTAGAGACTCTGAGAGCGGAGAGGAGGGGAGAGTGTGTGTTTGCTGTTAAGATGTGTTTGTCAGTTTGTGGGTTGTGAAGCACTGGTGAAAAAGTAACACTGTGTCTACTCCAGAAGCGAGCGGCGCGATGTGACACAACAAAAGCAAGTTGAACCCATTATAATCAGTGATGCTGTCTACATTGTCCTGAGAGTTTAGCTCCAACCCTAATCAAACAGACCCGGACAAGCTAAACAATGTCTTCATGATTACTAGAAAGCTACAGGCAGGTGAGTTTTATTCAGGTTGGAGCTAAACTCTGCAGGACACCGGCCCTCCATGTAGGACCAAAGTAACCTTTCCCTGATCTAGAGGAACTCTGGCAGGTTCTGAAAGCTTTGAGTCTAGAATGATTGAAGGCATGGTGAAGGTTTGAGTAAAAACAAGCTTCCATGTTGCCCATAAGACATGCATTTTCCCGGTAATGCTCCAGATTCACACAGGCCCAACAGTAGCCCTTCATTCGCTAACTCATTTCAAGTTCTCTGCAGCAGAGTGGGGCAATTTCCTGCCTGCTAAACTTTTCCTCCATCCTCTCTTTGGCTCAGTCTCGCCCAGAGATGTGGAGTAAGGGTCACTCGCTGCAAGACTCCTGTTTGCCTTGGAGTCCCTGGGAGCGGTGAGCTGAATATTCAACCTTGTCTTCTAGGGGGAATGAATGAAAATACTGAAACAAAGACTAAATCAACAGTTGCTCTACTTATTCTCTCAGTGGTACAATGAAACACATTATGTTTTTCGTTTTCCCTCTCCCTCCTCTCCACTTTAGCGCATAGCATCTTGCGCTCCGTTGTCTCTTGCCATTGTTATGATTAAGATTCTTTTCTCGTGGTGAACCCAGAGCGCCGTGTGATTCTTGGATGCCACGCTGCCAAGAGGAACAAGAAATAAATCTCAGGTCGGGTTTATTTTGTCTGCCGCCTGCGGCAAAAGAAAACAGAATGCCTAATAAAAGACTTCCTTCTAGAGGGGAGCCTTTGCAAATTTGCAGGTTATGACATATATTTTTACGAGGGAAGGAGGCCAGGAGATTGTGGAGAAGCATGAGGTGATTTGGGGGGCAGGGCAGTGGTAGTTTAGAATGGGTGTCTATAGACTGATGTAACATGTATTTTATGTTTTAAAATGCTTTAAATCAAGTATAAGTGAAGTATAAGCCTGCTGTTATTTAATTTTTTTTCTCCATGTGCATGTAAACTCTTCCAACATTTTTGATATCAAAAATAAAGGTCGAGTGTGATGCACCCTGGGCGGTCTTTATTAAAAAACAGCAGGACTTTACAATCCGACAAAGAGACTTGGAGACTTGGAACGATCATAGCCATTTATCAGCAGAGTTGAGGTGAGCTCGCTGTTTCGGGTCCAAAAACAGTATTCCTGTGATATCTCTCCTTGAGAGTTCACACTTCTGAAAAAGGCAACGAACCAAATGTTGCAGAAATGTTTAAACATGATATTTTAAACATTTATTATACACTCTGGTCTTTAAATTTGATACCCCTTCTCCAAATTCCTACAAATGACAAGGCTCAGTTCAAAAATGGTGCAAATTTTATAAGCCATTTCAATGTCGGGCCACCCATGCATCCACCGAGAGTCTATTCAAGGCTTCAATCACATAAAACGCATCATCACAAAACTAGGGCATGGAGTCAAAAACATTTTTGTTTTACATCTCCCTGGGTTATTATGAACAGGAACACATCTTTCCAACAACCTGGTGGTTTTGTGTCCATGACTACTGGTGCCGAAATACAGATATATATATATATATATTTTTTTTTACATTTAAAAACTCCTGTATGAAAAATTATTGAAGTGTGAGTTAATATTTGATATTTAACTTTACGTGCTCATTTCCTCTATTTTTTTATTTTTAGATTACCTTTTGCTGTCATGTAACACTCACTTAATCTTAAAACACTCTTAAAAAAAGTTATTTTATAACATGTTAAATGTGATCTTAAGCAAATCTCAAAATGAATATAAATTTTTCATACTTCACATTATAATGCTGAGATGCCTAAAAGTTAGATTTAAGTGTTTTTTTATCTATTTAGACGAAACAATATCGAATTGCAGTGCACTGTAATTATCAGCTTATCGTGTCAGCATTTATTTAATTTTTTTTTGGGGGGGGGGTGCACTTTTGTTGCTTTTCTTTTACTATTCTTAGTCACAATGGTCATAGCATATCTGTTAGAATGATAAAGTAGTTAGGATTAAATCACTATAGTCTTTATTTGGATCTTCACCAGCAGAGCTCCATCCAAGTGCTTTTTCTACACTGCAGACATGCAATAAGCCACTTGTCTATTTTAACTCTTACCCCTACTGCCTGCGTAGTCCATTAGCCGATAGTTACCCTCTGCTCCCCTGGCTCCCAGAAAGAAAGAAAAAAAACGTTGCTGTCCACATAGTGGAAACTCTTTGGATCTCCAAACTCCAGTCTGCTCCATGTGCTATGGTTTTGCTCAATGGAGAAAAGAGGCCTGGATAGACATGAAAGCAAAGGACAATGTTTAAAATAAACAGTTATAATAATTGTTTTAATCACCACGGGTTTAGGAAAGAATTTATAATGACATTGAGAAAGAACGACATCAAGAGCTTGAGTCCCACAACAAGTTTGTGGCATTTGTGTATGTGAGTATGTGCCGATGATTGTTTAGCTTGCATACCTCTCATTCATTTGCTGTTTAGGACTTTCAGTTAATGTATTTTATCTAGAGCCAGATGCTGTACATTTTTACAGGATTTAATGATGGACAAAAATATGTTCTTCCTATAAATATATAGCCATCTAATGGCTCTCATTTTAATGATAGTTGCTTGGCATATATTGGGTTATTAATGTACAGGTTTAATATGAATATGATTTAATATGAATTAAAAAAAAAAGTCAAAAATATTTAACTTGACTGACTGGATAAAATTAGTGTGATTTAAAATGATCTGTATGATTTTTTGATGTTTTAAAAGTCTCTAAAGACTCGCACTCTTATCGCTGAAGTTTAACGCCTCATGACTAAATAAGGGCACCAATGTGAGTATGCACATCGACACGCAAAACCCCAGGCGTAAAATCGTAATTAAAAAAAAATGCGCCTCTGGTTTGTTTTTTTGGTTTGACGTGCCGCGTTAAAAACTGGCCGACCAATGAGGTTGCCACTTTTGTTCACGTGCCTAGAGCTGCTGAAGTTACAGCACTTGGTGGCGCTCAAGCACAAAAGCGTCTTGCCGAGCACACATTGATAGAAGAAGATGACGAAGAGGAAGTAAGTAGATGAAGAAGAAGATGCAACGAGGCAAGATGAATGTAGAGCTGCTGGTCTCTTGGGTATCTGAACACAAAGAACTTTATGACAAACACCACAGCGACTACAAAAATCTAGATAAGAGGGAGTTGTTATGGAGTTGCACTGGCTCTCTTCTTCTGTGTGACAAGCGAGTGTCAGAAGCATAAAGTTGTGCAGCACCACCTTGTGTACCGGGGTATGTCTGTTTTTTAAAAAGTGCCATCTACTGTCAGAGAGTGAATTTGCACGTTCACTCAGCGCATCGCCAGTGAAAATCGCTTGGGTGTGAACACAGACGCGTCGAAAAACGCCTCAAAAAACGTTGGCGAAAAGCATGCGATAATCGTCCCAGTGTACACAAGGCTTAATGCTGCATTTATTTGATCAAAAATAGTTGATGGTTACTGATAGTTAAACAGTAATATTGTGAAATACTGTTGTCATAGTTATGTTATGTTTCATTGTGTTTTTTCCTGTGACCCAGTTTCCCAGTATGTCTTAGTGATTTAGTTCACCTGTCATCTCATTAGTTTACTCGTTAGTCCCTGTGTATATATACCCTGTGTTTTCCTGCATTCCTGGTCCGTTCTCGTCTATGTATCATGAGTGTGAAGTGTATTTTGTGGTTCACTGTGCAGTGACCGTTCACTGTGCACCTTCTTCCTCGCCAGCTAAAATGCAGAGACAAAGGCTCGCCTGCTCGGTGTGGGACCTCGGCGGCGCCTTTGTGGAGTGAGTGCTGGTGAGCACAACTCACCATTGCCACGTGCAGGATGTCACCACCTGTCAACACCTTGGCTCCTCCCTCCCTCCCTCGACTCCACTGGAAACCATCGACCACACGGCTCCACCCAGCTCCCTCGTCCCGAAAGCCACTCTTGACCAAGAAGAACTCTTGAAGACTTATAATATGGTCAAATTCATTTGGATAGACCTGTGGAGTTCTAGAAGAATGTTTTATGGAGTGATGTGACCAAACTGGAACTTTTTGGACCCATGGATCAGCAGTATTTCTGGTGCAAAAAAAGGCAAAGCTTCTTAGCAGAAGAACACCATCTCCATGGTCAAACATGGAGGGGGTCCAGTCTTGTTATGGGGGTGTTTTGCTGTTGCAGGAAGTGGAAATCTTGACTGTATGAAGGACAACATGAATTATTTGAAGTATCAAGCCATTTTGGCAAAGATGGTGATGCCTTTGGTACATAGACTGAAGCTTCACGATCAATAAACACTTACAGGTAGTGTTTATTGGAGGTTATAAAGAACAAAAAGATTCTGCACAAAATTTGACTTTTGGGGGTTGAATAATTTTGTACATGAATGTTTAGAGCCAATTAGATTTTTTTTTTATCAACTTCATGCTCTCAAAATAACTAAAATGTGTATTAATAAACTTTCTATAATAGTATACTGATACCTTTGTTGAATTGTTTTCATAAAAACTCGAGATCCCAATACGTCAGTCAGTTATGACGTAATGTTGAATGTGACTGACTGATAGGGAACATCTCTTATTATTTTTAGAGTTGTAAAAGTTGTGCTGCTTAATATTTTTATTATTTTATACATTTTTACAAGATTCATAACAGAAAGTCAGAATTTATTTTATATAGAGTAACAATGTAAAGGCATTTACTGTCACTTTCTGATCAATTTATTAATGCATACTAGCTGAATAAAAGTATTAATTTCTTCACAAAATTGTTATATATATATATATATATATATATATTTGAAAAATGTGTGCTGACAAATTTGTAAGGAAGTATACGAAATTTTCATTCATTCATTCATTCATTCATATGAAAGCAGCATTAGACTAGTGGGCTTTTGTGTATTCTCATCAGTTTAAAATATTCATTTAAGAGCACAGTCTTACCTCAAAACTAGATTCATAGTGTAAGAATGTGATAATCGTGACAAGTCAGTTCTATTAATATTCACACGGAGGTGACAGACATATTCATAACAGTACTAGTATTGTTTCATTATTGCTTTGTGTATAAAATTCAGGAGCCAACAAAGGAAATTGAGTGGGGAGAATTCTAGGCCAAAAGTCTGCAGACGAGTCCTGCTCCTGGCCATGTGTTTAGCATTAAGGACACGTCTCAGGACAGCATTCTCTTCTTGCATCTCTCTACTCTCACTCACCTATGCTCCAAATAGGCCACAGGAGACAGGAATGCTGATGAAGAGTCCAACTGATAACATCATCATTGTCTCCATTTTATGTCCTCCCTTGTCCACTCTTTGTTGGAGAGAGAAAAAGCATAGTGAAAAATACATAAAGGCTTGAGAAAAAGAAAGGGTGAGGAAAACAGTTTAAAGTCTGAAGGAGGAACAGCGGCGACAAGACTAATAAAAAGAGTACTTTTGAACGAGAATGGGAAAGCGTTTTCAATGTTTTGATAGATGCTGTAAAGGAATATTTTTCAGACCTGTCATATCTGATAAAATGAAAGTGTTTAATCACTGTAGTGATGTCATATCCAGTACATCTACCATTTCTGTTACCATATTGGTGCATATCAACCTGGCCCGTATTTATCAAGCTTCTCAAAGTGCCATTTTAGTCTTAAGTGCTGAGAATTCATGAAATTTACTCCTACTTTTAAACTTAAGTATAAAAGCAAGTTATCAAATTTCTTAAACCGAAGAATCACCCTTACTCTCCCAGTTATTTAAGACAGCTCGAGAGGTCTCTCAAGTGGTTTGGAGTTGCCAGTAGGGGCTTGTGATGGCACTGAGGAGATAAAGACGTGCGCAAATCTTTCAGGAGAGGAAGAATGTTTTTGAAATATTTGATGACGAGCAGTTAAACGGTATCATTAGGACAGAGCAGTCATCATCTTTGTCAGCACTGGTTAATGTTGGGCTGAACTTACCTTTAATGCGGTATTATATGTGTGTTGAATGTAAACTCCTCTTAGGAATTTCACCATTCAATGTGAATTTATCTGAGAATATTCTTAAATAAGGAAATCTATTCAGTGATTGGTCCATGCCTATGTCGGCATCCAAAATCCCGTTTGTGGCACAGCAAGTGTCATGAATCATCTCTAAAACTGACACTTAAGATTTAGTCCTACACTTCACTTAAATTACGACTGAGATGCTTGATCAACTAACTTTTAAGCGCAGCTTTGAGCCAAGCATTTTTTTACTCTTAAGTCATTTCTTAGCAGTGTTCTTGTGAGTAATTCTCAGAGGCTTGATAAATACGGGCCCAGATCCACTACAGTGAACCACAAAACTCTATGAGGAATTCGAGGAATTCCCAAATGTTTTATTGCTAGGACCAGTCCTAGGGTACAATCCATCTTGAGACCCACCAAAAACATTTTAGTGAAATATTTGTTTTCTGTTTGTTTGTTTGTTTGTTTGTTTGTTTGTTTGTTTATATTTAGTTAAATATTTTATGGAAATGAACATATATTTGTTTGTTTCTTTCTTGGAATTGTATTACATTGAGCAGGCCTAATTATGTATTTCACTGTATTACCATTGTAGGGTTATGTTATAATTTCACTCTATCATTCATTCATTCATGCATGCATGCTTATTGGTGTGAAGTATTGAAGCATTTACATGTAATTTGCAGTTCAGTATAGTAGAGGTCGACCGATTGATCGGCCGGCCGATTAATCGGGTTGATTTTTGGCATTTTTTTATTAATCGGCATTGGCTGATTGTGCTGAAAAAATAGTCAGATTAAATGGCAGGCTCATCTGCGAGCAGCTAAGCGTTGTTGTGGAACACGTGACACTGCCGCGGGTACCAAAATCTGATAACGAGCCCAGCGGCTAAATTATTGTAGCCTGCGTTGTATAGATAAGCTCCAACGTAATCAATTCTGTTTCTGTATCTGAGAATTTCTCTCCCTCTGACGCTGTATGTGAGACGGAGCAACTCGCACTCTGCAGCCGTGCCTTATTCACAGACTTCACACAAAGATTTAGGCAGGCCCAGTTCTACAGGTTGAGGGTACTAAGCACCCTCAAACTCGAGCAAGAGCACCCTCAGCTGATAATGTAATATATTGTCAAAACAGATTTGGCTCCCGTGCATTTGTGTTTGCGCTCTGGAGAACGTCAAATGAATCTATTTTGTTTTTGCAGCAGTGAGCAATGTAGCCAATCACAGACATAGTTGTTGATTTCTTGAAGGCAATGGCCAATCAGAGGAGTTTAAGTTAATCAGAGTCTCACCGCTCAAAACGCCAAAGTTTTTATTCAGTGCTGCTGAGTTATGCAGTGTGACAGAACGGCTGGCTGTCCCTTGTAATCAGCGCCACCCTATCCCTTAACTTGCCACCCTTCGCCTAGTCTTGCATAGCAAGCCTGCATCTGAGGCTGAGACTACCCTTCGCTAGGTTCCCAACTGGAGTGGGTGTGATTGGAGAGGAAGGGCACTGAAGAGGAGAATTGGCGGCGTGTGATGAGACACACCTGAAGTGTAGCCTCATCACCGCCGCTGTTAAATGCTGAGCGCGCCTGGCCCAAGAAGCTCCGCAGAGTAGGGGCCTCAATGCAATTACTCTCATAATGAAAGGAGGCCTAACAACACTCCATACTAAGGTCAGTAGCCAAGGAGGCTCCCAGAGAGCCTGACAACTTAGCATACCACTCTACCACCTAGCCGAGGTCTAGGAGCGAGAGGAGGCCTAGCAAAGCTTGCATTTGCCAAGGAGGCTCACAGAGAGCCAGAGAGCCTAACCACTTAGCCTATAGCTGAGCTCATAGGATGAATACACTATGTCCTACGCCTGTAAAGGAAGCTACATAACAGGGCTAGCAGCCTGACACAATGGGCGGAGCTCAGAGGAGCAGAGGCCTCTAATAGAACGACTCTCTATAGCAAGAAGAGGCCTAACAACACTCTAGTTCAAGAGCAGTGACAAGGAGGCTCACAGAGAGCCTGATAACTGAGAGCCAAGCTGAGCTCGGATGAGGGATGAAATAGTCTCTTTCGAGAGAAAGCTACATCCAACGTCTGTCAGGGAGGCCTAAAGAAGGCCTAGCAACTTGACACTAATAGAAAAGATTGAGGTCAGGGGAGTGAACAAACAATGGTTAAAGGTACTCCCAACCTAGATGCACCAGATAAGGCTCAGGAAAAGAGGAGTCTCAAAAGCCTGACAACTCAGCACTGAGCTCTGCGGAAGGAGGCCTCAATATGACAACTCTCTAAAGCAAGAAGAGACCTAGCAACATCCTATATTCAGAGCAGCTTACCAAGGAGGCTTATAGGAAGCCAACTACTTGATGATGTCTGAGCAGAGCTTTAGGAAGCATATGGCTCAGCATAAAGACTCTTATGTGATAGGAGGCCCAAAAATACTTCCAAAAATAAAAAATAAACAGTCAAGGAGTCTAACTACTGACAGCACCGACTATCAGAGCAGAGCTCTCAGGTAGCAAAAACCTGAGCAAAAACGCCTCTCATAGCGAGAAGACATAACATGCTTCATAGAAAGCAGTAACTGAGGAAGCTCACTGAGAGCCTACTACTTAGTAAACTATCTGGTGTCAGACAACGCATTCACAACCAGCTTCCTTCTGAAACCAGTGGCCAAGAAGGCTCGCAAAGAGCCCAAACTTAGCCCTACTGCCTACCAAGCTCTGGGGACGGACTGAGAAGGAGGCCTATCAGCATCCTACACTCAGAATAGCTTACCAAGGAGGCTTTGCAAAGTTTAACTCGGACCCGCTATTCAGGCGAAGCTCTAGGGAGCGGCAAGAGTGACTCTCTATAACGAGAGGAGGCCTGACAATGCTCTACTACTTTAAAGGCAGTAGCCAAGGAAGCTCACAGGGAGCCTAACAACCTAGCGTACTGCCTAGATGAGCTCTGAGGACAGAGACCTCAGCATGACGACTCTCTCAAGCAAGAGGCAGCCTAACGACGTCCCTACGCTCAGAACAGCTTACCAAGGAGGCTTCTCAAAGCCTAGCAACTCAAACTCGCTGTCTGGGCGGAGCTCTAGAGGCTTTCTGTAAACCAAGGAGGTTTACAGAAAGCCTAAATGCTTGATACTGCTATCCAGGCGAAGCTCTGTTATTCACAGGAGCTGGGCAGTTATGTCCAGACAAACATGTTTTCCAGAAAGTCTGTCTCATACCGCCAAACCAGATCTAATCTGTCATTGGCACAGGCATAACTTTCCATAACTCCTAATTGTTATAATAATAACAATTACTACAATCTTCTGTCTCTAATTCCTCAGGATTAGAAAACATGCATAGATGAGAATAGTATTATTTGAGCCAAAAAAGGAAACTTCCTGTTCGACTCTGCTCTGCCTACAATGCCCACGCTCAATCCCACCTCACCGTAATGGCGGCCATGGGACCCAAACCGTGGAGTGCAGGCGCTCAACTCTCATCCCTCAGGAGAGATTCAAGCCCAGGTGGAACAATTACTTCAACTGCATCGCAAAAAAAGCACGCATTTAACCCCATCGAGAGTCAAGCACACTAGTTCAAACATCAGATTTTATCACTCTGAAAGGAATTATACGGGAACAGACACGAATGCATTGCTATGAGTACCTTAAACTTACCTGTCTCTTGTAGTCAGTCTCACGAATGCATCATACCTAGTGCATCCAGCTTCTTAGGAGTGTCGACAGCATTCCACCCAAATGTGCGTCCCACATCCCTCAAGAATAGGGATGGCACGAATGGAGTTTTTCATTGAGAGATCCTCACAATGTTTGCATTCAGCTCCCTCAGGAGCTAAATGCACATGCTCCTCACTTATGTACAAACAAACACAAGAAAGAGGATGATGTATTTAACAGATGCCCTTTTATACTCACAGTTGTACCAGTGGTAACATCATAGGCTGCACCTGCCAATGTCAAGTTCATTGTCCTGTTTAGCACCCTCTAGGGGACGCAGCACGAGTTCCCTTTTGAACCACATCTAGCAATAGGTTGTCATGGCTGATTCAAATAGGTCGGTGTGGGCTCTTCCAAACCGCCCATATCAGTTACACCACCTCTGGGTGTAATCACCATTCCTTCAGAGGAGGCGCAGTTCCAGAGAGGAGATTGGCCGTCCGGTTTACAACTCTGGGTATGTAGACTGCCCTGAGTGAGGTGAGTCTTGGATAGGCCTAAAGTAGAAGACTTTATAATATGATACATTGCCTACATGTTGTCGGTCCTTACAAAGACATGCTTGTCCTGTGGGAATGGAATAAAATGTCTCAATGACAGATAGGTTGCCCTCAAATCCAGTACATTGATGTGTTTCATGGTCCAGGGGAACATCCATGAACCCCTGACTCTTCTGCCTTGCCAGACAGTCCCCAACCGGTCAGAGAAGCATCTGTTGTCACCACCATTCTCTTTGCCGGTATATTACCCAGTACCCCTTGATTCAAGTCAAGTCACCTTCATTTATACAGCGCTTTTAACAATACAGATTGTTTCAAAGCAGTTTTACAGTGATAATAGGAATTTAAAGTAACAGATATTATCTTGGCTTTACAGCAGCTCTAGAATAAAGTTATTGTACAGCTAAAGTTAGTTTGATTGATTCACTTCCGTTGTAAAGATCATTAGTTATTAACTAAGGGGCCGCTAACACGACACCGCTCTTACAGAAAACCCTTAACACACTCCGGCCCGCTCATTTGCACAAAACAGTGCCTGGTGGCTCGAGAACGCAAACCTTGAAATAGGTTCCAAGGTGCAAGCCTTGAAAATTTTTGAAAAAAGGTTATCTCTGTGCAAACTTCAAAAACGCAAACCTGTGAAAACGCTGACAGAGTGCACATGCGTATTACGTGTTTAGTCTATAGGTATGCACGTTTGAATATATATGTGCGCAGGCGCGTAGTCTTACTTTACAAATTGACCTCAACAAATTACTTGTCTGGCCTTAAAAATGTATAAAACAGAATTATGTTTCGCTTCCGTGTAGCCATGTGAACTGTAATTATTTTGACAACATTTTATCTGTGCAGAGGTAGAGGGAAGGGAAGGAGGTCTTCACAGGGGAGAAATTAGTTGACACTTCAGGACTGCGTTGTCATTGTGTCCAGGCGCAGGTCCTTCATCAGATCTGGATACGGCTTGGATCCGGTGGACTGCGGTAAACCTTGGGATAAACAGGGAGACTAATATTAGCGTAGACGCCATCCTTCTTATGATGTAACGAGTACATCAGGATTTATGGGAAGTGTTCCCGGTTTCGGTTGGCCTAATCATATAAAGAAGTTTATATGTATGCTAGGTCAAAGAGATGTGTTTTAGTCTAGATTGGAACTGACAGAGTGTGTCTGCTTCACGGAAAATGTTAGGAAGACTGTTCCAAAGTTTTGGTGCTAAATAGGAAAAGGATCTACCGCCAGCAGTCGATTTTGATATTCTAGGTATTATCAACTGGCCGGAGTTTTGAGATCGCAATAGACGTGAAGGACTATAATGCGTTAAGAGCTCGCTCAAGTACTGGGGAGCTAAACCATTTAGTGCTTTGTAAGTATCCCAGACAGCATGGTAACATTGATACAATGTTGAGTTTTGATCCAAACCATCATTTTGGTTGAGACTGACATTTCAATGTTTAAAGTGTGTTGGATCAGCATTGAAATTTTGATGAAAGTCACCAGCACACATGGGTGGAGACAGTGACATTGAACTAACAGTGATTTGTAGTTGATGAGCACAAGGTCATTCAGGCATGTATCTCTGCAGAAAACTAGTGGGTGTTTCTCAATCAGTGGGGCATTTTCAAACCACAATGGGCATTTTCAACCGCTTTACCCGATTTGCTCTAATCCACTGGGGGCTTGGTTTAAGGGTGGGCCTTCATGATTTTTATTTACTAAAAACATTTATTTTAGTTTGAAATTGGCCACTGATTGGTAAACGCCCATTTTGGTTTTGCATGTGTACTTCTCAGTAGTCTAATGCTTCCTCATTAGAGAGAAAACATAGGTGCATCCTATACAGAAGTCTTGTTTGTTGAAGCACCTGACATACTTACATGACTTCTCTAGCACAGTTTCAAACAATGGTGCATCTACATTCTTAAAGGTGCTCTAGGTAACTTTTTAACCATAACTGAACAGCTTTGGAGTCAGTGGAATGGTTATATTACTTATTTCGAATTGAATGGTGGTGGTTTCGCACCCCCCTGGTGCCCGAGAGCGGAAAAAACTCACTTGCAACTTTGGGCCGGCGGGTCGGCGTCAGGAAGTATCGCGTGATATCAGGTCTCGCGATGTAACGAATTGCTTGATGGCACTGCACACGTACACGCCCCCATTCAAGCACCGGCTAGCTATAAGCAAAGGGCAACGATAGACTGAGTTATGGCTGAGGCTGTAAAAAAGATGCAGAAAGCTAGGAAATCTTTGTCGGAGGACCAATGAAAGAGGAAACGGGAGACTGACCGAGCAAGTCAGACTCGAGTAAATATCGGACCGGCTTTTTCAGAATGGGGAGAACTGAGAGAAACAGAAGCCTGCAAAACAGATGCTGATCCTGCTGTTGCACTTGTAAGTATCTTTGGAATAAACTGTGTTTAATATTTAAATTTCAAGTAATTGCGACCTCAGGATGTTTGCTATTGTCTGTAAAGGTTTTTATTATGATCGCTGTCTGTTACGGGCTTACTAGTACGCTAGATACTATAACTTTGATGTTAGCATTGTCATTAGCAAACACGTTTGATTTCTGTAGTTGTTTGGCCATTCCTCTGTCGGTTTTATTTGTGTAACTTACACTTTTATTTTATGTCACTAAGTCAACGCGTCTGATAATAGGCAATAAACATGTTGCACATATCATGATCGAGCTAGAAAAAAACGTTCTGATGTTTTCTTAGACAAGCAAAGGTCGTCATTCTACCAGATTAACTTATAGACCTTACTAATATAACTTTAGACAAATATTAGCCTCTGATATATATATATATATAAATATATATATATATATATATATATATATATATTTTTTTTTTTTTATGCTCGTGCCCATTCTCCCAAAAACAAACAAACACCAAAGCAGTAGTTCGCCTCGTTCATATCGTTCGTTCCCGGTAAAAATAATAGTATGCATGACAACACAATAAAAAAATAAAATAAAAAAATCGCCATCAGTTGGAAAGAAAATATTGCTTTACTTGCCTCGGTAGACCTAACTGGTTTTGAAATAGCCTGTTCCTCTGCTCAGCTGGGTTGACAGCTGATCAGCTGGGTTGCTCATGGCGAGGGGGGGAGGGACAACAGTTCGTTTTTATGACAGAGTGTTTGAAAGCATTTACTACCAGACACTAGGGGGAGCTACGTAGAGAAAAAACACTCAGACTTGCCTGGTGTCCCTTTAAAAAATGCACATTGCTTTAGTAAAGTTTATTAGGAATTTCCTGAATAAAGTTCTAACGTTATTTAACAGATTTCTTGAAGTGCAGGAGACATGAACATGAGCAAGAAAGTTACACTGCAAACATAGCCCATGTCTTGCATCCGTCAGTACTTGCATGCAGAGCACATTGCTCCCTTAGTAGGAATGAAGGCCGACGAAGATGGACAATTAAAAAAAAAAAAGAAGCACCCTCCTGATAATACTGACATTGATTATACACTGAGTTGTTGTCGACAGCATAATCACCTGACCTGGGACTTGATGATATCCTGTGCCTTATCACTGCTTAATCAGGTAATCATTCATATTCCTGAATCTGTATTAAATTTGAGAAATGTAACTGATTTCCATTTAGTTTAGCTTGTTTCCACTGAAACACAATAACAAAAAACATCTTGTGTTTATTAAGAAAGTGACTGACATGGCTATTTTGTGATATTTAAAGAGATTAAGGTCTGTATAAGGTGAATCTGCAGCTTCAAAGGGATAGTTCAGCCCGAAATGAAAATTCTGTCATCATTTATTCTCCCTCAAGTTGTTCCAAACCTGTATGAATTTCTTTCTTCTGCTGCACACAAAAGAAGATAGAGTGAAGAATGTTGGCATCCAGACAGTTGATGGTAGCCATTGACTTCCATGGTATTTATTTCCTACTATGGAAATCAATGGCCACTGTCAACTTTCTGGTTACCAACATTTTTTTAAATATCTTCTTTTGTGTTCAACAGAAGAAAGAAATTCATACAGGTTTGGAACAACTTGAGGGTGAGTAAATGATGACAGAATTTTCATTTCGGGCTGAACTATCCCTTTAAAGAAATAATCATTGAAAAAACCTAAGCTCTTTTATTCTACAAGATAAATTTGTTACTTGAATGCTATGTAGTTTCACAGAAAATGAACTGAGATATAGTTAATGGCTATAGCTCAGAGGTGTTTGTTCCTCTTCATGAAGAGTTTAGCTCCAACATACCTGCCTGGAAGTTTTCATTGATCCTAATGACCTTGATTAGCTTCCTCAGGTGTGTTTAATTAGGGCTGGAGATAAAATTGGACACCCCTGCCATAGTGCTTTCTTTTGATATTGAAGCATTAATAGATTTTAGAAAAATAAATAAAATAAGCAGAATTTAACAATCCTTTAATCGTAGTTAGAATATTTTGTGTTCAGCAACTTTTTTTAAAAGTGAATCATATCGTGTTTAGTATATTAACATTCTTGAATGTGGCAACTTTGACTTGTTCTTGAGTAACATCATGCTTTCTTTTTTCAGATTTCAGAGAACCCAAATGAAAAGAGGCAGTAGTCTGATGTAAGACAGATTTTTAAAAACCTGAACCGTTGGACCACCTGTACTGACTTCTGAAGCCAATTTTATTTTTAAAGGTTGAAATGCTTTTGTCCTATTTCTCCCCCTTTCTTTTTTAAAGAATGATCTTTTAATATATTTTTGTCATTGATTGATTGAATAAAATAAATTGACTCAACTGCTGGAAAGGTGTCATTTATATTTTAAAAGGTTTTTGCCAAGTTTTTAAATGGTCAGGAATTTGTTGACGCATCATTGAAGTGTAGTTGAAATATTAATGTTGTTTCAACATTAACTTGGTACATCAGATGGCAACATTTTTTGACATTCCTTTCAGTTGTATTTTCAGTGTTTCAACAAAATGTATTTAGAATCAACATCACATTGTAACATTGATCAAACCATATTACCAAAGATTATTTCTGTTAATTTCAGTGTTAATTCAACAGCAGTGATGTAGATTCAACATCATAGTGTAACGTTGATTCAACAATATTACCATCAATTTATTTTTGTTAATTTCAGTGTTGATTCAACATTATAGTGTAACGTTGATTCAACAATATTACCATCAATTTATTTTTGTTAATTTCAGTGTTGATTCAACATTATAGTGTAACGTTGATTCAACAATGTTACCATCGATTTATTTTTGTTAATTTCAGAGTTGATTCAACAGCAGTGATGTAGATTCAACATCATAGTGTAACGTTGATTCAACAATATTACCATTGATTATTTTTGTTAATTTCAGGGTTGATTCATCAGCAGTGATGTAGATTCAACATCATAGTGTAACGTTGATTCAACAATATTACCATTGATTATTTTTGTTAATTTCAGAGTTGATTCAACAGCAGTGATGTAGATTCAACAATATTACCATTGATTATTTTTGTTAATTTCAGAGTTGATTCAACAGCAGTGATGTAGATTCAACATCTTAGTGTAATTGATTATTTTTGTTAATTTCAGTATTGATTCAGCATCGGTGATGTAGAGTCAATCATAGTGTAATGTTGATTCAGTAGCATTACTACTGATTTTTTGTTCAACAGTTTCAACATTAACTGAGGGTGCAAAAGTGATGTTGATAAAATATCACTTTGTAATGTTGAATCAATACTATTACCGTTGATTTTTGGTTGAAATCTCAACATTGCTTCACCATTAACCATGAGGGTGCAAGAGTGTATATTTTATATATATAAAAAAAAGAAAATTACTGCAATCCTCAGAAGCACCAGGTGCCTGCACCTGGTGATGGATTGAATAGGTAAGATTTCCAAATATCAGCATGTATTCGTGGATACACCAAACCGGTCTCAGAAGAGGCAAGAAAGCAATAAGGAAGTGTTTGGTTCACCAGGCATTTTAGATACCAATAAAATTTCACAATTCTCAATTCCCAGCAGTTTTCCAGCATCCCTTCTCCATCCCAACATTTCACTCTTATCTGTTCTTAGCCCAGCCAGGGATACGGGGGAAATACTCGGGGGTTTGGGCCACATTCCGAGCTCAGAGTCCTCCCCCCAGACAGCACGCCAAATATGCATACCCTTTATTCTATTTGATTGTAATTGTGAGCTTGTGAAAGACATAACCGTTTGGGTTTACATAAATACTTGCCAAGCCCATTTTGACATATTTTTGTGAGTATTTGACTGTTTTGGCTTTCACCCAAATCTCAGTTCACTTTGCTTGTCCATGTTCAGCTCCATTTCTGAGTGCGCAGAGAGCCGTCTGAGGAACAGCTCATGTTCTCTTTCATGCTTTTAATAACTCTTTTTAATATCAAGCATGTCCCATTTTATGGAAGTCACCTTACATAATTTTACTGATTTGCACATAAAGATTGGTCTTTTAAAAAGGAGCGAAAGCAACGGAATGGGACACGATAATCGTGTTTAGCTCGATTATCGTATTTTCATAATTGTTTGAAGCTAAAATCTAAATCAAAACTCAAATTCAATGAACCGCACAGCCCTAGTACCGGGCCAGTTGGATTTATATCTCGGATTTAGAACAGCACAACTTTTCCAGGCTGTCTCAACAGGATATAGCACGGATAATTCCACTAGAGTCCACTGCGCTTGGTTTAATTTATTGCTTCATTAGGATAGCAAGTCCTCATCCAATCAAGTTATATTTGTCTGACAATAAGAATCGATTTCACAAACTCATGGAAAACTCCAGATCTTTGAGTATTTTCATTTTTCTTAAATTTTTCAGTGTCTATGTAATGGCTTTCTCAGAAGTCCAGGACCACCATTATGGGCAGATAGAAAACCACATTTACTTAGTTGTAGCTTGCGTTCCTTAGGCCTTTGAACACTGGTCAGGAAGAAGATAGCAAGGGAGTACTCTAGTGCTCATCAGGACAGGCGAATTCAGGGGATTCTCAGTCACGGACCATGTGATCTGAAGTCCGCACAAGGAAAAAGCAGAGAAAGATGAAATGATTGAAGTTGAAAATGAGGAATGCCTTGGCAAAAATAAAGAAGTCAGGGCATTTTAAATCGCTGTCAGCACCTGACAGTTGGTTGGATCTACCGCAAATGCAGGCTCTGGGGAACTGCTTAGTCAGGCTTGTGAAATAGTTCCGAGAGAAGGAATGGAAGAAAGAATGGCACAGTCACGGTTATTTCAAGAATTCAAATCTGAGGCAGGGAAAACGGCTCCAAGCCCACACCGCAGAGTGACGAATTTGAGAAGCTCTAATCACAGTCAAAGAGACGTGGAGAGTCCGCATTCTCAGTGGTCTGTCTCCAAAGCGATGACCCCAAGAACTTTGGTCACAAGAAGGAAAGTTTGGCTGAATCAGGTAAATCAAATCCATCTTTTGACAAGTGTAATCTGTGACGGAGAACTTGCAGGCTTACTTTCCTTGTAGCATCTCCATATTTATAATTACTGCTGGAGGTGGATTCGAGTGGGATGCCAGATCTTAAGGTTTGGTGATGAGAAAAAAAAAGCTTTGATAATTCCATATTTATTTACTGAGCACTCAATAATGAACTGGAATGTAACAATGTCACACTATGGCAGTGGTTTCATCATGTTTTACTGGCAGCACATGAAGCTGATTGTATCATTTTCACATGGCAGAGATGCAGGCCCACATTATACTAATCGAGACTGACCACCTACTGACAGAATAGGCAGCCACATTGGCTGGAACAGAAGAACTGAGAGAGAAATTGTCCAATTCCAGTCAACCCCTCAGCATTTTGGATCAGGCATTGCCTCTGTTTATTTAAATTTTAAGTCAAATACATCTGTTTCAGAAATCATATTATCTTAAAGTAAGGTTTCCAAATCACTATCGCTTACACGAGGTTATCCAACAATTTTGGCGTCCCTAAATAGTAACAGTACACCCCAAAACAAAAGGAATGTCTCATGAATGTCTGTGACTGCGTGCACTCTACCAAAATCTGTCTTGGCAGGACTGAAATGCAAATGTTTTCTTCATGAGACCCCAATAATGTCTAGACTGGCAGAAAGTTGATGTTACAAGAACACGACTGGGATTGAAAAGGCTCTGCTGATTTAGCACTTGACGGTCTTTTGCTTCTCTCCCAGTTTTGCTTATGGGGAAACATCTTAAACTTCTAAAATTGTGCATATGAGGCCTTAAAGTTCTCATACTGTATGCACATATACATGTACACATTAAATGGATAGTTAACTGAAAAAAAAAACATTCTTTCATCATTTAATTCTCACATAATCCTGCTCCAAAACTTGGATGACTTTCTTCTATGGGACATAAAAGAAGATACAATAAGAGTAAGTGGGGTCTCATGTTGTTAGAAACTTCACTGATGTTAATTGTATGGGCCAAAACATTTGAAACATTCATTAGAATATCTTCTTTTGTGTTTCACAGGACAAAGAAAGTCATACATGTTTGGAACGACGATAACTATTTTCATTTTGAGATGAAAGAGTTTAATGTCAAAGCTGCTTGGATTTGCTCAATCATATACTGTTGCATGAGCAATAATGTTGACCACTCAGCACAGTCAAATGTTTTTTCCTCAGAGTAAGAACTACAGACTTTGACATTTGTTTGAGATCTTTCAGGGGCTCTTTAGAGCAAAGCATGACTTGCGGTAGTTGTTTAATTGTTGTTGTCTCCTGGCTCCTCTGACTTGGCTCTGTTGGAGAAAGATCTGTTATGGTGTTCACTTCCCGGCAGAGGGGTGAGCCCGCAGAAAGAGTCGGCAGCTTGTCATCCAGACTCTGGTTACACTGTAAAGTGATTCATTAGTCTGTCTAACTTTTTCTAACCCCCAGACTGTTGGGTACTTATAGAATACCAAGGATGGACTATATCAAGTCTTGCACGTACGCTATTTCAGCCTCATTTGTGATCAGAGGCTGACTAACCATTTTCCTCTTAACCATAATCTTCCTTTTCTTGCAGGTGTGGTTTTACAGTCACAGTCTGGCATCAGCATGACAGTGCTTGTGGTGAAATATACTACGCAACCTATAATCAAGCAATGTTAATGAAAATCATCTGAATATATACCACTGTTCTCGCTCAAAAGTTTGGGGTCATGAGATTTTTTTGAAGAATTTAATTATTTTATTCAACATGGACACATTAAATTAATCAAAAGTGATACATTGCTACAAAATATTTTCATTTCAAATGCTGTTCTTTTGAACGTTCTATTACTCAATAAATTTATCATGGTTTCTGTTTAGCTCAACTGTTTTTAACACTGATAATAATAACAATAATAATAATAATGTTTCATTATATATTTTTTGCATATTACAATAAAACCTGTAGCTGTATTTTTTTGCCAAATAAGTTTGTCAGATAAATACCCTAACCAAGTCTAGCATTTTGTTCGAACTTGTAGGGTCATTAAAAAACAAATAGCCCCTCTGGATATCACTTTTTGCCTCTGCTGTATAAATGGCATCAGCATGACAGTGCTTGTGGTAAAATATACCATGCAACCTATAATCAAGTAATGTTAATGAAATTCATCTGAATGATGCATATTAGAATGTTTCCATATATACCGTATATATATTCCCCAAACATTTGAACGTTATAACTGTTTTGGCTATTAATGTTATTATGAATATTAACTAGGCAATGTAGTGTTTGCCCAATATAGTCATAAATAGTTGATTAAAAACAGTGTTAACCATATTACGATTACTTTAAAATCGTTCAATTGACTGCTAGTGCAATTGGTTTCCAGAGGCTTCTGTTTAGTCTGAAAGCTTTTGTTTTATTTGGCCACTAGTGAGCACTAAGGAGTTTATAACATGATTTCATTTAGTAGGAGCTTGTAGAGGTTGAGTTCCTGTGTTCTTTAAGCCTTTAATTGATTTGCGCATTCATTTCTTCATTAGTTTCATTCAAATGCCTAAAAGTGAACTTTAGAATGAGGGTCTGTTTTTATTTTACGCTTTTTAAAGTGGATGCTGCTGTAAGATGTATAAAGATCGGGATCATGCTGTCACAGTTATCTTAGTTGTTTTAGTTATTATGGACTTTTAGTTTTTTTTCATTCATTCTGACATGTTCCTTTGTTTGAATTTCCCGCCACTCCTTTGTTTCCATGATCACCATCATTATGATTTAGTTTGGTTCAGCTGTGTTCTATTAATAATCTTGTTTGACTCACTATTTAAGTTCTGTCATTGTTTGGTCACGTTTACGTGTAGTGTATGTTGCTCCCGTCTGTTTGCATGTTCTGAGGATTATTGATGTTAAACTTGTGTTGTTACCTTATTCTTCATCTTCGTTTGTTTACCTGTAACCACCCGTGACAGATGACCGAACCAAATATGGAATACCCTGCAAGATATAAATGTCCAATCTAGTGGCAACCTTTATAAATGTCCAATCTAGTGGCAAATTATATAGTCAATTAGAGTAGTAAGGTTCCCCCCTAGCACAAGCTGGTTAAGCATGAAATGCATATTTTGGCAGTAGGAATTACTCAAAGACTGTGCTTTATGATACCCTGTTTAATCTGCTGGCTAAATGGTAAGGCATGTTCATGAATGGGAATGGAGAACAAAAGGTTTTTGTTAGCACAAAACAAGAAAAAAAAAAAAAATGTGCTTATGGACAGATGACTAGAACGGACTCATCTCTCCATTTCCATACTTTCTCTCTCTTTCTCTCTAAGCTGTTATTTTGCTCTGCAATCACAGTCATGTTTGTGTCTGGGGACCAGAAGTCCACTGCCATGAAATTCAATTAGTGTCTCCAGATCCACAGGCCTCACCTTCTTTTGATTACAATTCTTTTTCTTCTTTTGTTCTCCATTTCTTCTCTCATATCTTCTCATGAGGGAGCGCACTCGCACAATGTGCAGGGACCTCAACGTTCCCAAGATTTTTTCTTTCTGCTTTTCTTTTCTGAAGCCGAGAATGTCTGAAAGTGCTGTTAAACCACATTGTCATTAGTTGGTTACATCAGAACAGAGGGAGACTGGAGGAGATTTTCTTCAATCACAGGCCATCTATACCCGGCAGACATGCTGACTGCAGCTGTGCTTGTCTTCATCTGGGAACCGTTTTCACGAGCACCGCTCAAGCCCTTGCGCCCTAATAGGCTGATAATCCATACACGGTTATACAACATGTGATTTGGCCTCTCGCTGTGTGTTTATTATTTATGATTTTTCTGGGAAAGGAGTCACACCGCAGAATGTGTTGTTAAACTTGTGCAGATGGAGGGGTTCCTGTGTTTCAGCATTGATTACTCTTGCATTGATTGTTTAGCACTGATTGAAGTAGAACCCCATGCATGGTGACCTTACTTTCAACTCCAATAAACAAACTCTGCATGTGTTTCACAAAGCTTTCAGCCATCATGCTTTCTGATGATGGAGGACTGTTTCTATCCCGGCACGTTAATGTAGAATATTCCCAATGCTTCCTCTTGAGGAAACTGTACAGTCCTTCATGTAAGGTGCTGTTCTCTCGAATAGGTAGGTTGATGTTACTCAAACATTCAAAAAGGAGACATAGATAGATAGATAGATAGATAGATAGATAGATAGATAGATAGATAGATAGATAGATAGATAGATAGATAGATAGATAGATAGATAGATAGATAGATAGATAGATAGATAGATAGATAGATAGATAGATAGATAGATAGATAGATAGATAGATAGATAGATAGATAGATAGATAGATCGATCGATCGATCGATCGATCGATCGATCGATCCCTGGTTTGTGATTTCCAGTATAAATTTATGAAATAACATTCTTGATATGGGCACTGCTTTAAAATCCAGAGGAGATCAGTACATTTTCCTAATATCATAAATACTTTTCTGGTAAAAAAAAAAAAAATGTATGATGGTCTTTCACTCTGATGTGTACATGTACTACACACACATAGACTCATAGACATGAATAGACACACACATACACATTCCACTTCTTCGCCTCTGAAAGTGGCTTCATGATAAATTGAGGGTTTCTATGAATAGCAGGTTGACATTTTTACCGCAAGTTCCAGCATTCAATAGCAGCATTTCAGAACCCCTTGGTGAAAGCCCAAAGACAAACACGTTTCCTTTTTTCCAGCATACTTTCCAAAGTGCAGATGTTGCAGAAGTGTCACATTACGAGAATCTTACCTCTCTTTTTAGGGATGTTGCAAAGTGTGTGTGTGTGTGTGTGTGTGTGTGTGTGTGTGTGTGTGTGTGTGTGTGTGTGTGTGTGTGTGTGTGTGTGTGTGTGTGTATGTGTGAGAGAGAGAGAGAGAGAGAGAGAGAGAGAGAGAGAGAGAGAGAGAGAGAGAGAGAGAGAGAGAGAGAGAGAGAGAGAGAGAGAGAGAGAGAGAGAGAGAGAGAGAGAGAAGGCCAAAACGAGAGGTCTTAAAAAGTTCACAGCCTGCAGTGGAAAGTGTTTCTCCATCTCCCACAGATATCCTCATTCTCTCCCTCCGCTAGCTACCGAGCTGGAAGCAATTTGGTTGTTACAGAAAATCAGTTGACGTGGGATTTATGACAGTAACAACACAAATATTTCACCCATTCATGAACTTAAACATTTGATAAAGAAAATCTGACATGGCCAAGTTTAGGGCAACTCCCAGTCTGTTTAATTATTTTTATTATTTACATACAATATAAATGCATAGCATTGTGAGAGATATCCTTAAAGGGTGTGCTCACATCTGCCCAGGCATGTGTTTTTCTTTCTTGGTGAGGTCCTACTGATGTGTTTCGGTGTCTTTATTTTGCCTGTGCTGACATGTTTATCTATGCTGGCTGTTTTCTCAGTACACTCTAACCTCTGGCTGTCCCCTTGCTCAGTGTTACAGGTGGAAAATGCTGTTTGTGTCTCTGTCTCTTTCCCTGAGTCCCTGAGCAACCTCAGCCAAGCTGATACATCACATCAGTCCTGTGGGCCTCATCTTCTCATTGTCTCTCTCTCTCTCTCTCTCTCTCTCTCTCTCTCTCTCTCTCTCTCTCTCTCTCTCACACACACACACACACACACACACACACACGTATTAAGTCCTGTTTCATGATGCGCTTCCACATTTTTTTCTTTAATGCCTCACAATTTCTCACAGTATCTATCTATCTTTATGGCTTTCTGTGTCAAGACTTTAGCACGTTTTTCAGAACTTTCAAACAAGGCTTTGTCAAGATTCTGATTTTTACTATTTTTACATTCAAAGTTTGCTACATCAATTCTAAATTCTGTTCTGAATGATGCACAACTCTTGTAGCAACACTGTCACCCATCTATGCAACAAACGAAACCAAAACTAGATCTGTTCCACCACAACATTTAGTTAATGTGAATGGGAGTCATGTACTGTAGTTTTGCTGTTTCATGTAACAGCATACTCGTTTGAAGATTTTGAATGGAACAAACTCTTTCTTTTATGCCCACCCCTACAAAACCACCCACCCTGTTTAATCCTGCTGGTTCCTTCTTCCGGAACCTCATAATTCATAAAATTAAACATTCTATTTCCAGATCATAGTCTGGTAAACACAACGTGTGTTACCCTGTGCTTTCCCTCTCCCCCATCTTTTTCTTCCACCACTTTTTATTCTTTTATTCTCTATCTATTTCATAAATATACACACACTCACCTGTTGTTTTGTTATACAACACAGTTGAGCCATTGCATTTGTTCTGTTTCAAATATATCTTATCTGATGACTAACTTTTGGGGCAAACTGCCACATGTGGCTTTCCAGCGTCTTTTGGTCATCTTACAGGCCAGTGGCTGAAGACCAAAGGTATGACTGAGGTGTTTGTTTACACTATCCTTTCCTCTTTCCTGCAAACATGCTCTTTTCCGCCTTTCACTCTTTCAAAACTGTTTAAACTCTAACTTTCATTTTTTGTCCACTTTGCCTTTCCTCCATGTTTCTCTCATTGCCATTCTCTTTGAGAGGGGATCATGTTTATGTCTCCAGTCTGCGTTTTAGTCAGTTGTACCAGTATGTCTCCAATACCTAAATCCAATTACATAGTCTGAGAAAAAAATCTAATAATTGCCCTTAGAATGTTGGTTCCTCTTGAAAGAAATAAGCACTTAAGATGTTTTATTCATATTTTTCTTTTTCTCTTCATATTTGTCTTTATAGCCCACACAAGGGAAATTAATTCAACAGATTATTAAAAACAGAACCATGCATAAACTCCACACACTGGAGATCAGTAATATAGTACGAAATGACTTAACACCAAGCACCAAAATGAATTAGTATTTCATAATAGCCTATTCGTAATGGTGTATGGCACTGCCAAGCAACAAAAACGTTCCTAATCAACTAGAGTCAAGAGCAAGAGAATGAGTTGGAAAGGGAAATGTTTTGTTTATGAGTTATTTTTTAGTTTAAAACAGGTTTGACAAGTTTTACTGCATTATTTTATGTGTATAAGTTAACAAATGATTTATGATTACTAAATATTTCTACTAAAAGTTGACTGGACAAAACGTATCTACATTTCAGTTTTATATTATTAGTTTGCACATTTATTCTGAGTAAAGTCCATAATAAATATTAACATAACATAATAAATCCGATCACATATGATCATATTCATTCAACATCCGCACTGTACAAATAGTAAGGCTGTAAAATTACTTTGTTTGAGTAAATTCAGCAATCTCCAACTAGATTTTTTTTTTTTTTCAATTTTAATCTACTTGCCTTTTATTTTACTATAGGATGCAGATGTAAATAACTGCTAGACTGTAATTCTCTAAGATAATGGCAAAGCTAAAAAAAAAATTCTGATTTTTTTCTGATCCTTCCCTGATTCATTTTAGTTGAATTTTTTTTACAAGACAGATTTTTTCAGAAACGTTTATAAGGCAAAGTTTCTATATATTTTTTTAATTAAAACTTTTTTCCATGCTGTTATGTGACCTTTCACATTTTCTATTGAAGAGCCTCTCATTTAAATTATGTGGTTCTTGTGTGACATAAGATTCATGTTGTGTCTCGGTATCTTCCCTCCCTTTTCTCCTTTATTGTTGGTGGAATTCAACCAATCCCCTCCCATCCCATCACATCCCAGAGTCCCCAAAACCAGAGCATCTGGTTGTGCCTCAGCACCCACTTCCGACCACAGTTTTTCAAACAGGCAGATAGGGCCTTCGTTCCCGAAAATAACTTGGACAGTGAGAGGCAAGCATGTAGCTCTCAGTGGCAATAGCAGTTTCTATCTCAGATGCTACTGTAGTGTAAAGATCTGTTACATTGACATATGACCTATGTTACTTACATAGTTATTTTCAAGCTTTTGGTATGAAATGAACATGCATTGCATTCTAAAGAACTTGAGAGAGAGGAACAAACAAAAGGAAAGAATTCATTAGCAAAGCGCTGTAATCATGCCAATGGTTTGGGTGTAGTCAGAGGCCTAAACACAGTCTATACAAACAAAACAAAGTTTGAAAAGCCTCTGTGCTAATATAGATTCATAAACATAAACATCTCACATTTTCTGTGTAACTTCATATGTTGCTCACTCAAATGTATTTATTTTATCTACATAAAAGCTTTTAAAGGTCGATACGTAAAGCTTTTAAAGCAGCATGGCTGCCAAGCAACTCAGGCCGACCCCGAATCTCTCTAACAAAAAGACATAAACACATATGGAGAAAACTCTCGGCATCGCTCGCCTGTTTATTTGGTTTTTGAAATGAAAAGAATTGCACAAAAATATTGAGAGCAGAAATTTCTCAACCATATCTTCAGCTGTGCAATGTCATCTTGTATGACTTGTGTGTAACATGCAAATGTTAGAAAATATTGACTGTATTTTTCTTAAAAAGGGCACAAACTTAATCCACAAAAACTGAGCCTCAGAAGAAAGTGTGTCAGTAACACACATTGAGCAGCTGTAGCTAGCACTTAATCTGAGATAGATGGAACTCAACCCCCCAGTAGGCAATTCCCATGTTGGTCCACTCAATACCTCTGTCCCTACCACACGGTCATTAGGCTTTCATTTACCGTTTCCCCAAACGACTTTTTCTTAGGTCAGTTTGGGGTCAATCCAATAGTCAGCAGAGGCTTGGGGAGAACTGTAGTGGATCTGAATGGGCAAACCAGATCAGATTTCAGTCACTGTACTCCACTTCCCCATCTCATCAAGTACCCCTGGAGAATGAGGTCACACAGAACTACATTCACATATATATGGCTGTTTCTATGGGCACTTTTGGCCTTGTGGACTTAAAAAAAAAAAAAAAGTCTCTTAAAACACTTTGCACACTTCAAATAGTTTATTTTATTTGGCCACAAAAGGTGAACACTAACGATACTTTTTTTCTGAAAGTAGTGAACATTTCCATTCATCCATCCTCCACACAGCTTATCCTATATAGGTTTGCATCTTGGGTCACAGGCAGGAAAATACCCTAGTGGCCAGTCCATAACAGACTTCAATCCTAAAATGTGACTGTCCTTAAAAATATAAATCATTACATGTTTAAAACTATAATCTAACAAATAGTGAAATAAGAAAAAAATATGACTGTCCTACAACTATGGCATCATTTCCACCGCACCAAACAATTTTGTTCCAAATAAAGTTTTTTTTTCTTCTTAAGTTAGTGTGAGGAGAAAACAGTGTAAGAAAAGAAAATTGAGAAAATTCCCAAAAATATTGAAGGAAACAAGGAGAGGTCAAGGTAAATATTACTTGTAAACAAAATATTTTGGTGCGTAATTTCTTATCAAACAAAAATTTTGTGAAATACGTTAAGGATACGTTAAAAGCTAGAAATGAAATTAGCAAGACAAAAGAGATTGCCAATGATTTATATTTAGGAGCCAAGCCCCGAAGGGGGTAGCCCCTATTGTATCTGTTAGTTTTCTTATTATTATTTTTCCCGAATGGGAGTCAATGGCAGCCCTATCAATGGAACATAGGGAAAATTATGAAATTTGGCACACTTGTAGTGATGGTAATGAATAGTAATTGGACCAATTGTTTGAGTCTCTAGGACCAACTCTATAGCGCCACCACCAGTTAAAATATTCAACATTGAAATGGTTATAACTTTTGAACCCTTTGATCTAGAGAAATGAAACTTAGTACACCTGATCCCACTCATTATGGTGATTTCAATCAATATCTTACATCAGAGGTCTTCAATCCTGCTCCTGGAGGGCCACTGTCCTGCAAAGTTTAGTTCCAACCCTAATCAAACACACCTGAATCAGCTCATCAAGCTCTTCAGAATCGCTTGAATATTCAAAGGCAGGTGTGCTGAAGCAGGTTGGAACTAAACTCTGCAGCACAGTGGCCCTCCAGGAGCAGGATTGAAGACCTCTGTCTTACATTAAGACTCCGCCCATTACAGTAGTAGCCATTTTGAAAAGTACAGTGTTCAGGTTTTTTTGCTGCTACTCGTTCAAATTTTGTTCTGTTCTTACGAAAATTGGCTCAGATGATCTTTGGACTGAGCCGCACAGACATGACTGAACAGATTTGTTTTATTCATCTTTGTTCAAAAGTTATTGTGTTGCAAACTTAACGAGGTTGACCCAAAATTGGTTCAGAGGCTGTATCTCTGCCAAAGTTTGATCAATCGAAACGAAAATTGGTACGCTTTATCGGAACCATGATCTGAGGGGCCATGCCAAATTCGGGAACAGCGCCAACTACAGATCATGAGATATGGAAAATAGCTATTTTGGCCAATAACTTTTGAACAGTTTGTCATAAATGTGGTATCTATGGATTACATCATGAATCATGATGGCGCAGCACGATTGACATATTTCTGCCGGGTTATATTATCGACAGCCCTTTAAGCGAATATAGAGTTTGATCAAACACAAAAAGCAATGTAATACATCCATCAAGTTAATAATCAGACTAACCGAACTGGTGGGGTCGATGACGCAGTGTTTTTATCTGCTCCATCATGTGCCCAGCCCACTTGCTGTTCCACAACTTCCACCACTCCGTGATCATCAGCTTTAGTAAAATAACCCGATAGCTTGGGGATTTTACTGAGTAGCTCATGTTTCCTCTGCTGTTTGTCTTTAAAAATGTTCCTTTTTTGAGCCCCTCTCTCACATTTTTTTTTAATAGATGACATTTTAACCTATCAAAGACAAAGACTGTTCTTTGCATGACAATTTTCTGAATAGACTAGAATGAAGTGAAGAGTGTATATTCTAATAAGGCGCAGGCAGCGATCACCTGATTGGCCTTCGTGCAGCAGCAGGTTGGTCGTTCACAAGTTAAATATAGAATAAATGCATATGAATGGTATACCAAATTCAAACGTGACGTTACAATTCACCCTGCCCTGCTGCCCACGGGAGTTTGATTGACAGGTGATCTGACCAATCATATGCAGAATCCGCAATTTTTGTCCGACAACAAAGCAGTCAGTAGATTAACGTCGGTGGACTTGAACTTGAAAAACGGTATTGTTTAAATTACTTAAATGACAATATTTGAAAGTTGAGACTTTGTTTCATATCAAAAGTAAGCTGCTCTCTTTTGTCTGTCGGCGCGTAGTCAGTGTAGTCTTTGCTCCGCAATGTATTTTTCACTGTGTGAGTGAGAACATGATGTGTGGCGTGGCTCGTGAGAGCGGCCTGGCTTGTCACAGCAACAGTAACTAAAGGAGGCAGGTCTTTGCGAACGGTCAATTACTATAATAATAATGATAATGATTCCATGATGCATGTTATTTATGGCAAAGCGCCACTAAATAACAGGGCTAATTTGTGGGCGGCGTGGTGAGGCTTTTGCAGTACTGATGGCTAGTCAATCTGCTCCACAGCCAATCACGGCCCCCTCCTTGCTCGGGCCACTTTAGCCCTGCCTAGCCCTATTGTTAATGTGGCCCTGGCTTTATGCCATTATGTTCCTTTGGTTTATGCCAATTCTGACAGTATCTCATGTGTCATTTTCCAACAATGCGACTGTCCGCCATATTGAAGCAAATGAAAAACAGTTTTTTCGCTACACCTCCTTCAAATATTGCTCAATTTTGCCCAAAATTCGATCAGATGATCTTTGGACCGAGCTGCACAGAACTGACTGATTTTTTTATATTCGCTACCGTTCCCGAGGTATTCACCTCCAAAGTCAACCTTGCCTGTATTTGTAGCCTTATGTTAGTTAGCTTAGCATAATAATTGGTTAGCATGCTAACCAGATGCCATTCTTTCTAATGTGGCTCTTCAGCTATCAGGCTAACCATAAGATACATTAGAATTAAGCTAGCTTTAGCTTCCTAATCTGGTTAACATGCGTTTGTGTGCTCATTCTTACACTGCCTCTTACACTTGCCTCTCCTTGGCAGCTTGATAATTCAGCATCAACTGAGTGGCGCAAGCTGTTAAACCACATGCCATGAACCCTGAACCATTCTGGTCGTGGGTTTGAATCCTGTGTGGCACATGCCCAGACCGCAAGAGGTACTGTGGCCTTAAGTGGTGGAAAAGTTGCTTTTGTTCCAGACATGGTGTCTATATGTGAAGGAACTCAATAAATGCAACATGCAGCAAATTTATATAAAAATTCTTCATTTTGAGTTGATTCTCACTTGAACTATGGAACTTTGGCATCTTGGTAAAAACATTCCTTCCCAGTGGTGCAATGAGATGAGTGACAGGCATCTGATCCAGAGATTGTGGGTTTGAGTCCTGTGTGGGACAACTTTATAAAATTGTCTTATGTTATGTCATTTCAGTTGTCTGGGTAAGCGTAGTCAAGGCTGCATTAATGCACGGGCTTAACTGTGCTGAAACCCAGGGGCCTCCCAAGTTCAGGGGCCTCCCATGTTCAGGTTCATGATGAGCTGAAAAGGTCATATTGTTTTGTAACTTGTCAGGTTTTCTGTCAATCACTCTAATCGCACGTTACATGTCTGCTGTTTGAGTGACCCACGTGGCCCCATAAGCCCCGTTCACACAGCCAGCGATTTTGTTGCTTTATGTCGCTAGTCTCTATACTGTGAAGTTGCTTGTGGGCATTGGTAGTGCTGTCGCTCTAATGTTATTGGTAGACTGCTCGTCTGGCCACATCTATACAAAACACCATCACAAGTGATACAACTATATTATTTTAATTTGACTAGGAATTAGGCTCAAAAGAAACAGTATGCTGTTGGGAGAGTGTTTTTATATTACCACAGCAGTGTTCAGTGGATTAAATAATTTACTAGATTAACGATCAATCAATCTACAAATTAAACTCATTCATACTGTCATAAATTACTAAAACGTCATCCGAATTTGACAAATAATCAATTTTCTTGTCCCTAATAGTCAACATAATGCAGCGGAAACTGTAAAATGAACTGCAGCAGTGCTAAACTTGCATCATAAAACTACAACACTCGAACTATAAATGTATGAATTAAACTCACTGAGACTGTCGACAGTTTCTCTTCCATGCATCATTTTATTATGTCCATGTTTGTGGTTAGTTACAATCAAATCATATAAAACAGTGAAATCGCCCTCAAACTCTTCTGTCTTGCCTGCACTGCACTCGAGACGGTGACAGGAGCTGAGCTCCACTGAAAGGCTTCTTTCCTATTGGTTGTCGCTCTCGAAAATCGCTTCTCATTTGCATAAAGTTGAAATTTCTCAACTGTGATGTATAGATTACCTATACACTTTTTTAAAATTAGACTCTATAAATCGAGGGGATGGGGGGCCTACAAAACCTCTCAACCCCGGGGCCTAACATTAGGTTAAGGCGGCTCTGAGCGTAGTGCTAATCTTTCTTCCTCTTGGATTAGAAGATAAGTATGTTTTGTTCATTCTGTGTTCCTTCTCATCTGAACTTCTGTTCATTTTGTGTTCATTTTCACCTATACTTCTGAACCAGCTGTTTTTCCATGTACATTCAATTTCTGCTGTTTTTGTTCTTCTGGCTCTGCACTCCTGTTGCTGCTGCTTCAGGGGCTTGGCCCCGTATCGCTGCTTGCAGCTATATTTTCAAGTGTAGTTGTATTTAAAGATTGAAGTCTCTGTGATGGACTGGCCACTAGGGTATTTTCCTGGATGGATGGATGGATGGATGGATGGATGGATGGATGGATGGATGGATGGATGGATGGATGGATGGATGGATGGATGGATGGATGACAATTTTTCCTGGATGGGTGGATGAAAATCATATTCCTTGCTAAACTCCCTCATCTCTGCTGAAGATAACTGGGGCCCATTATCGCTCACTATCACTTTCAGGATGCCGAAACGTGCAAATGTGGCTTTCAGCTTAGCTACAACCTGGCTGGTAGTAGTTGTAGGCAGATTCAAAATCTCCAGATATCTAGAGTAATAATCTGATACTACTAAGTAGTTTTGCTTCTTTAACTCACACAACTTTCTGGCATGGCCTAGAGGGGAGCTCGCTGGGCATTAACGGCTCCTTCTTCTGTGCGTTTCTGTTCTCTCTACAAAATGCACACTGCTGTACTGTTGTTACAATCTCATCAGACATTCTAGGCCACCATACGGATTGGTAAGCTCTTTCTCTGCACTTTACCAGGCCTTGATGTCCGTCATGGATTATTTCTATGATGACCTTCCTCTTTTCTGTGGGAATGACAATGCGGTTGCCTCTAATGGCCAAATCATCTATCTCAGATAGTTCTCCTCTCACTTGGTAGAAGTCCTTGACTACCTCAGGCACCTTTCCAACATAATCAGGCCACCCATTCCTGATGAAGCCTATGACCGTCTGGAGCTGTCTATCATTTTCAGTGTGCTGTCTTAGCTCTGCCATCCGGTGTGGTGTGGCCGGGACCTGACTCATGACGGCCTCGATGTGTGCTGCCACCTCCTCATGACAGACCCCATCCCCAAAACATTGCTCTGGGCTCCTAGAGAGCACATCCGCTACTGGTAATGTTTTGCCTGGTGCATGCTCAGCTGTGGCATTGAAACGCATGAGTCTCATTAATAGCCTCTGGCACCTGATTGGGACACAGTCTAAGTCTTTACTGTTCATGAGAGGCACCAATGGTTTGTGATCAGTAACCAGTCTAAAGCCATCCAGTCCATATAGGTATTTGTCAAACCGTTCACAGGACCACACGCTTGCCAGGCACTCCTTCTCGATCTGCGCTTACCTTTTCTCTGCGTCGCTTAATCGTCTGGAGCAGTAGGCCACGGGCTTCCAGTGATCCCCGTGCTGCTGGAGTAGAACACCGCCCAGCCCGTAGCTGCTGGCATCTGCTGACACTATGGTGGGCTTGTTGGCATCGTAGAAGGTAAGTACCAGAGCTGTGGATAGTGCAGTTTTTAAGTTCCTGAACGCTTCGCACTGTGCAGGTCCCCACATCCACTCTTTGTCTCCTTTCAGTAGCTCGTACAGTGGGTGTGCCACCGTTGATAACTCTGGAACAAACTTGGCTAAATAATTAACCATTCCTAAGAATCTTTTGAGTTCTGTCGCATTTTGTGGCTGTGGAAAGTTCCCTATTCTTGTGACTTTGTTTGGGTCGGCCCTGACGCCTGCCTCGTCAATTAGGTGACCCAGGAAGCAAACCTGTCTCTGCTTGCACTTTGCCTGGTTCAACTTGAGCCCTGCTGCCTCGATGACCTTCAACACCTTAGCCAGGCGTCGGTCATGTTGCTCCTCTGTCTCTGCGTGAATCAAAATATCATCCATAAAGATCTCTGTCCCTTCTAGGCCGGCCAGAGTCTCTGTCATTTTCCTCTGGAAAATTTCGGGAGCACTTGTTATTCCAAAAGGAAGACGGCGGAAGGCATATCTCCCAAACGGAGTGATAAAAGTGGTGAGAATTCTGCTCTCCTCATGCAGGGGAATCTGATAAAATCCACTTGCTGCGTCCAGTGACGTGAACACTTTTGACCCGGCGAGCTTTGGCATTATTTCCTCCACTGTGGGCAGGACGTACTTTTCTCTTTTCACCGCTTTGTTCAGTTTCCTGAGGTCTGCACAGAGGCGGACCTCCCTTTTGTTGGGTTTGAGTACCGGCACCATAGCAGCGCACCATTCTGTCGGCTGTGTTAGTTTTTCGATTATGCCCTCATCCTCCATGCGCTGCAGTTCCTTTTTTACCAGTGGTACCAGTGGCAGGAGTATCCGCCTGGCTGTCGGCACTGCATATGGTTGGGCATCATCGCGCAGGGCTATTCTGACTGGCTTAGTTTTCAATAGCCCGTTTGATCCAAACACGCCACTGACCTCATCGATCCTTTTCACTAGACCCATTTCCACTGCTTCCTCGCGGCCTAGTAAGCAGCTTTTCCCATCTGTCACATACACCTTAAGAGAGTACTTTCTCCCCTTATAGCTGGTGGTACACTGGAACATGCCTATGCAGTTGAGATCACCCCCTGGGCTAATAAAACGCGTGTCTGGAGGCTCTAGCTTTATTTTAGGACTCATCTTTTTGAATGTCCCCTTATCAATAATGGTAGCGTCGGCTCCTGTGTCAATTTTAAATGTTACTACCACGTTGTTTACAGGTAAGCCTACAGTCCATGTATCCTCATTATCCTCCCTGTCAACTGCTCCTAGGAAGTATGTCTGTCCAGGCTGTTCACTTGTGACTTCTCTCACTGCTTTAGAACAACATTTACGTTCACAATGTCCTTCCTTGTGACACTTATTACACTTGCTTTTTAATGCAGGACAATGTCTTTCATCAGAGTGTTGTGGCTTACCGCACCTCCCACACTCCTCCTTTGTGTTGGCTCCCTGGCTGCTGTTCCCACGTCGCTGACTCTTTTTTCTATACTGCCCAACAGCATTAATGTTGGCCAGCTGAGCGTCCGGTCGATTGTTTTGAAGATTAACCTGCCGCATTATCGCCTCTGTCTGGCGCACACGTTCAATCACTTGCGTCAACGTCAGGTCTGCTTTGAGCTGGAACTGGCGGGAAAGTTCCTTGTCTGCTATTCCTACCACAAGACGATCCCTTATATGTTCATCCCTCGTAGTCCCGAATTGACAGTGCTCTGCCAATTCATATAATGTCCTGATGTACATCTCTGCCGTTTCCCCAGATTGCTGGCTCCGTTGGTAGAAACATGCACGCTCGTGTATGATGTTGCGTCGTGGAATAAAGTAGTCGTCAAACTTTTTCATGACCACTTCAAAGTCCTTCTTTTCATCTTCCTCTTCAAACTCAAATTAACTGAATACCTTTTCAGCTTCATTGCCCATTGCGTAGATCAGCGAACTCACTTGAATTTCGCCATCATCTTTGCTTAACTTTGACAACCACAACAACAACAACAACCGGTCCCTCTTCTTCGGCTCCCCCACCCTCGAGCTAGAACAGCTAGAACAATGACACCTCTAGGTCACTCCCTGTCATTACAGCTAGTACAGGCACACATTTATTTTTTTAACTTTGCAATGTTGGGACATATGCTGGCAAATGTAACCTTACAGTTGACTTGCCAAATCACTTCCATTTGTTTTATTAATACAATTAATATAGGAAGTTATTGGAAGTAAATTCTTTATGGGTCATCATAAATACTTTGCTTTAAAATGTAGTCACACACACAAAAAAAAGATGCATCGATAATCGTTACCCTCTGAATCGTAATTGAATCGCATCGTGAGGTGCCTAGAGATTCCCACCCCTAATTTAGATGGTGTTTTTGTGTTTCCCGCAGTCTGTTCTACAGCATTCTGCTTATGTTCCCAATTCCCACATTATTGTATTTTATAATATCCCTTTCTGTGGGCAGATATTCCGCTCCCTTTCAAAAGCTTTAAGAGGGAAATGAATGGTGTTTATAAGGTGTTAATAGCCAAATTTGTTTTTGCCCAATTTTATTCATAGCAGTCTCATTAAAATCATGTACAGTACATCCACGAAAGGGCATTAAACAGGGGTGGAGTGGGAGATTTAAGTCTTGGCATGTGTGCTCGTGCCTCTGTGTTTTCTCTGGCTTCCTCAAACAGCCACTTGTCCTTCACAGCATTGTTATTCGCATGAAGTTCAGGGCCATTGTTTGAACTTTAAACAGTTTCTGGTGGCTTCGCCCTGTGGCCGTCTGAACCCTGGGTCTAATTTCAAACCTCTGCTCTAGCGGTATGATGTAGTAGCCTTGCTATGTTGCGGTTTTGCCCTATGCGTTGAAAACATAAGCTCGTAAAAACAACACGGGTGAGAAGAAAAGAGCTTCCTGGAAGGAGGACAATAGTTACCTTGAATAAGTCCCAGGTCCCAGAAGCTGGCCAGTGAGCACTCGCGTGTGTGTGTGTGTGTGTGTGTGTGTGTGTGTGTGTAAAGGTCTGCAGTCATTTCACAGTTTTCTCTCCTCCTTCTCTCAGCCGCCACCACTCTGGAGCTTTCTGATTATTTTACTGGGAAAGAAAAAGTAAACATGGCAGATGTGTGTGTGTGAGTGCAGGACAATTGCATTTCTCACAGGGAGCAGCCAGAGGTAGACATAATGTCCTGGTCAGGCACGGGTCAGTTACGGCCGCGTTTACCAACATACACACACTTCTCACTGCCATGACGGTGGGCGCACGGCTCTGCTGCTCCTCTATGGTCATTATTGTCCAAAGAGAAGTACAAGGCATCGGTCCAAAGACTCTGTAGGTTGGAATCAAATTTATTGTTGTGTGGGATGGGCCGATTCTCTCTTGGTGCCAGGTTGTAGTATGGCCGGAGGTGGTCATGTTGACTCAGAGTGGGTAAAGTGGGTTGGAGACACATATCCGAGCTGAGAGGTGGTGATGGATGGATGTGGTCATTCAGAGGTAATAGCTAACGCAAATGATGGTGATTATTGAGGTTTCTTCAGCACTAGGCAGAAGGGCATAACTAGGTGAAGCTCATAGTAGATCTACTGGACCACCCACACCCATAGAGAGGAACGAAACACAGTAATGGAGGTCAACAACCTCAAACACACATATTACAAAACCTATTGAGCTGCCTTTTTAGGCTGCATTTTAAGAAATCATAGGCACACTATTAGTTATGCAAATATCACGTGTAACCCTAATGGAGAAGGCACTGTTTAAATCAGGCATTCTCAACTCTGGCCCTTGAGGGGCACTGTCCTGTAGAGTTTAGCTCCAACCCTAATCAAACACACCTGAACAAACTAATCAAGATTACTAGAAAGGAACCCACCTTTTTTCTAATAAGCCTTCTGCATTTTAGATTGTGAGAGGCACTTGTCAAAAAGACTCAAATCAATACTTTCAAATCATAAGGTTGCACTACAAATAATCCTTATATCCGTCACTTTGACTGAATGAGCTGTAAAATTTCCTTTATATTCTATTTTCAGACTTCAAGAGAATGGCATAACGCTTAATGTGACATGATATAATAAGAATGTCTATGGCAAGAGCTCTTTTCAGCTGCTGCATTATTTTCCTCCTGATTATTTTATTTTTCCTGCTGTATCAGGATGAAAAAGGACAACATATACTGTGCATTTTTGGTTTTCTCTTCGATTTAAATTAGGATATATGCCATTAATAATTTACTGGAATAATTTACTTTTCTCCCCAAATCCTCATGTCTCTTTCCAAGTTTGTTTTCACATGGATGCCTTAAAATATAATTGTTTCCCCTTTTTACTTATAATATTTACAGTGTTTACTGTAATATTTCTAAAGCAGGTAAATACAATATATATTGTCTGTCAAAATGAAAGAAATCACTTTGAAATATTATCGCTCAGTTATTGAACATTTCTGATTAAGGCAATGTGTTATATAATAAAGACATATATTACTACAGTGATATTTTACACGTCCGTAATATTGGTGGCTGCTTTTTTCATGGTATTTCATGATCTGTTGTAGTCGTTTGTTAATGCTTTTACAATTTTAAATGTCCTTTTAATGTTCAATGGTTGAATGGTGAGTAGAATAATGTCATCTCATTGTACCCAGTTTTTGAAAAGTTTTATTATTGCATTGAGCGAACCTTTCAGTGAGTTTAACGAAAATTACTCCCATAATTTGCGCAAATTGTGATGGGGTAGTAGGAAAAAGGTGGATAGGTAATAGGGCTGCAATTAACATAATTTTTTATGCGCAGTTTGTCAGTGACGTACGGCTCTGTGATCCGTTGTAAATGCTGCTCCATCTTAAAGCACTGCGAGTTTGAGTCGCTTATAACGTGCATGTGAAAAAGCAACATGCGTCAAACATCTTTCCAAACATGAGAAGCATGAACCTCTTTGTCCAACAAAAGACAACATTTAATAAATCAATCAAAGCATTTCAATCTTCTGTTTATTCAGCTACAGCAATAGTGTGATGCCATTGGGATTTCCTGGAATGACTGTGTTGTGTGTTGTTGTCTACTTCTGCGGTGGGGCATATTTGAAGTGTCTGCGTGAGATGCCCTCTGGCTTTCAGATGGAGCAGCATTTACTATCGATCAGCCGTGCTGCACTGACAAGCTGCGCATAAAATAATCGCAGCCTTTGCCAAATCGTGGGCGCTTTCATTTCGATTAATCGTGCAGCCCTAGAAAGTGAGTTTGATCAAGGTAGGAGCTAAACTCTGCTGAAAAGTGGACCTCAAGGAATTAAGAGTTAAGAACCCCTGATCTAAAAAAATTAATTAAATGCTAAAAACTAAAATCAGTTGTTTTAAATGCTACAAGTTTATTAGTGTTATTAAAGATACATTTTGAGTGAAAGATGAAGGCAAGGTGTTTCTGAATGTAAAAATAAGGGAAATGATTTTAAATAAAAGTAATCTGATATATTGTGCATTGAAATGTTGATAGTAAATATAATTATTGTATGAATACTGAAATAATTATATTAGGGCTGGGGGAATTAACGCGTTAATCTTTGCGATTAATTTGAGATGTTTAACGCGTTAAAAAAAAAAAATAACGCAATTGACGCAGCACTTTTTTTGTGCCTCGTTTTAATGATTTCCTGTTGCGGCTGCTATTGAAAAGGCCAGAAATATGCCGTCCCGCCCCATGTTCGGCGATCACGATCAGGTTTTATTCTCGCGCAGCTTTCATGAGCGGGTCTTTTCCGCTCCGTGTGTTTCCCGCTCCGCCGCGCATAACGCGTGTGTGTGTGTCGGCGCGCTGCGCTCACTGCTCAATGTTCTGCTCTGTCATTAACGGCCCAAACGCTCCAATCATGTTCCGATCACGCACTGGAAAAGCAAAGTCCGCTCAAATAACGTGAAATTTCTCTGTAGTAGACTTCTGTTTGCTGAGCTGGTAGTCATGCTGGGCAACAATGGTAAAATGACCTGCTCTGATCACATGCTCTGGTAATAATAGCTTTGTAGGACTATATTTTATTTTGATAATTAGTATAAAAAATAAAAATAAATCTGTTAAACTGATTATGTTGATTGATTACTGAAAAATAATAATATATTGATGTTTAATATTATTTTAATATAGGGCTATTTTCTGTTCCTTTTTTCCTGTGTTGTTTAATTTAATTAGGTGATTCTAAGTTTAAATATTGATGATTACAAGCTTGGGGGAAATGCAATTAATTGCAATTAATTACAGCAAATTGTGCAATTAATTAGTTAATTTTTTTTAATCGATTCCCATCCCTAAATTATATATAAATGAAAATATTTTTCAATTATTAAAAGTAATAATCTTTTTATAATAATCAAAAATATTTTTGAAAGAAGTCTATTATGTTCACCAAGGCTACATTTATTTGATCCAAAATACAGTAAAAACAGTAACATTGTGAAATATTGTTATAGCTCTTTTCTATTTTAATATATTTTAGTTATTTTTCCTGTGATGGCAAAGCTGAATTTTCAGCAGCCATTACTCCAGTCTGAAGTTGTGCTGCTTAATATTTTTGTAGAAATTCAGGATTTTTGATGAATAGAAAGTTCAGAAGAAACAGCATTTATTTAAAATGGATTTTTTTTTTATAACCATGTAAAATTCTTCACTGTCAATTTTGTTCAATTTAGTGCATTCTTGCTGAATAAAAGTATTAATTTAAAAAATAAAATAAAAGAAGAGAAACGTACTAGGCCCAAACTTTTGAAAAGTGTATATGTGCTATTTTACTCAAATCATCATTCCTCTCATGTTGCCTATATGGAAATGTTAACTGAAATGTTAATCACACTTCGTTTGATGCATTGCACAGAATGTCTGCCTACCTAGACCATTCCAAAGCGGTCACTGTTTCAGTAAAGAAGGTTCTGTTTCAGTAAAGATGCTGTCTGTGTAGGCAGCTCACACACATATTATACCCTCAAATATATATGCCATTTTGACTCTTACTCAGTGAGAATGTATCATCTTGACCCAATATAAACTTGCTCCTTTTTTCACACTCTTTCATGCGCTCATACACACTCACAGAAAAACAAACATTAACACAAGCTCTCATTAATCAACTTTCTGAGATGATTGATTATTTCAGTCTATGTATTTGTATTGCGCTGGCCCACCTCAATTCGACCTGAGCACTTTTCTGCGTTCCGCTCCAGCAGAGCTTACACACACACGCTCATGTACACAGTTGCTCTCCATCACTGCACTGTTATTGTGAAATAAGAGCAGGGCCTCAGCGTTAACAAAGGAATAATTGTCAAACACATTTTTCCTCTCTTTTTTTGTCCTCATTCTCTCTTTCTTTCTCCAGCTCTCTCTTTCTCTTTCAGAAAGCAACGGCAAAGTCAGCACAGTACACACATTTCAGACAGCTGTGAAAACAGATTGGAGGAAAAAAAGGGAATAATTTTTCAAGGTGGATGAGGAAGGGAGTGGGTTGACATGCCGGTGTCGTGATTCGCACTCTCACTCAATGGGGCGAGGGAACATTAAATGTAAAGTAGCCATATTACACCCATGGTGCTCCAAGATGTCTGCCACAGCTGGAGCAGTCACAACACACATCCTTCAAACTTCGGCCAAGCGAGAATGAAAACTTCCCTCTGGGGTAATCGGGCTGTGAAAGAGATGGTGAATGGCTACTGGGATATTAGGATGTTACATTTTGACTTCAGATCTAGACAGTGAGAAAGATCCTAAATGTACAATTCAGCTTGAAAAAAGAGGGATGTCAGGTAGAATAAACTTGCTACATTTGTTTATTAAAATAAATGTAAAGACTCTCTGAGTGTGTTACACATGGCACATTGGGATAGATCAGCACCTTGGACAGCTCTCAGTTGTAAAAAGTGTGTGTGCATGAGTGAGCATGTGCGTTTGTGGGTGGGCTTGTTGTTTGGGTGGGTGTGTGTGTGTTTGTCTTGGAATGGAAAGAAAAGAAAAGGTAAGGAATGAAAAAACAAGCAATGAAGAATGGGAGAGACGAGGGTTGTGGCTATATTAGATTGCTGCAGGAGAGCGTTTGTTGCAGTTCTCTGAAGCTCAGTTTAATCTCACCACAGTGAGGGGCTAAAATCAGCTTCACCTCAACAAAACTTTCGTTCTCTGACACCACATCCACATTTTTCCATCTGTTCAATTCGCTTTGGCGTGCCATTTCCACCAATCGCCTTTATTTTGAGTTTTGGCTTAAATGACAGTTCTGGGTATAGTTCAGGGGGATATTATAGCTGAGTCTGAATGAAGAGTCAAATCTAATAAGTCTACATTACCTAAATATGTGTTGGGCTTGTTGTAGATAATGTTGTTTTATTGGCTTAGGAAGGACTGCTGTGCTCCAAAAACCACTGAGGTCTGAAATCCCTTGCCATATTGGTCCTAGAGCAATGAAATGTGACTCAAATTGTTTTCTTTATCAGCACTTTTCCATAAGCTAATACGCTGAGAGACATTCCAATGCACACAGAGAAAGACAAGCTTCTAGATTTTGGCTTTGTCAAAATGCCAGAGCAGACAGAGATAATAAAAAATATAATAGACCAATTAGAGAGTTTTGTCATATAACCTAATATTGTGTGTTCAAAGAAAGAAAGATATATATACTATGTAACATTTGTGTGTGCATGTGTATTCTTTTCTTTGAATACAGATTATTGCCATATATATGAGCAATATCTCACGAGTAGCAATGTGATATGTCTGTGTGATTCGGCCGTAGGCAATCACAGCGTGCTGATATGCAACCATATAGCATTGCTACTGGTGTGATATTGCATTTCTACAACAGTTCGATGTCACAAGTGAGTAAATCAATAAGAAACAACAACGGAGTGTCTTTAAAAAGCCTCTTTTGTGCAGAACTACTTCCTTCCGAATCTTCCTTCCAAAAGAAATCCTTCCGAATTCAAATCTCAAGTTGACAGTTTAACAGTTGAGCCCAAGCCTCCGTTACTAATTCTAAAATGTCACTTTAGAACTAGTAACAAAGGAACATCAAGTCGCTTCATTGAAGCTTATTGTAGAGTATTATGAGAGAGAGATCACGCTTAGTTGAGTGTAGGCCTATTACCTGATATAACATTCATTTTTCTGGTCGATTTCCATGATATTATGTCCATTATAAAAAATCAGTTTGAATGTCCGCTGAGGAAAGCAATATCTTTGTCTTTGTCCTCTTAAAAGTTAAGGGGATTTCCTTGATTTTTAGATGGTTCCAGTGCTGTTACTGTGGGAACATGGCATGGCTGGAAAAGGCTCTCAGCCAATCAGATTGAGAACCAGAAAGAACTCTTGTGTATAGGCCTATATATATATAAGAAATCCTATTGGTTTGATAAGTAGTTCAGAGGTCAATTGATGACCTTTTATTGACCTTTAGTCGTGCTATAGAGGATATTTGTTTGCATTTGTTTGGTCATGTACAGCAAGTCACATTCTTTTCGACAGAACAATGCTTTTGTTGACCAATTTCTTTTTGTCTTCACACTGCCTGTGATTCATTATCAGTAGTTCAGATTCCTATCACATAATGGCATCTGCGTGGGCAGAAAGGGTATGTGGCCTGACTTTCCTGTAATCGTACTTCTAGTTCATCTCAGTCAATTGAGTAAGTTCAGTGGTTAAAACTTCACATTCAGACAGACACACAAGCATCTTCACACAATCAGGCACACATCACTGATTTCTGAGACATGAGACAAAACATGTGCAACAACATTACATGCCATTAGTATTTAAGATTCAGCATTTCCTCTAGAATGCAATGATTAAATAATGCAGGTATAAATTTCCCGATCTAGTCAGTCTGAATACCGCTTTCTTTATGTTCAAAGTTAATAGGAAAATATTGCCTGAAAATATATTATGTTTGTTTGAAAATAGGGAACAGAAATATAACCTAAGAGGAGAGAACATGTTTAAAAAACAAATGGTCAGAACAAACTTTAAAATGAACACCATTTCGGTAAAAGGGGTCGATTTGTGGAATGGTCTCACTGATGATCTTAAGAGGAGCAATTCCATTCATTATTTTGAAAAACAGTTTAAAACCTTAATTCTTGATAAATATATGGATGCTTAAGAAAAATTGTTTAAGATAAGTTTATGTATAATTGTGGTGTATAAATTGAAACAACACAAGCAATGAATATGTATATATGTATGTATATATGTATATATATTTATGTGTGTATGTATGTATGTATTATACATGTATATTGTTTATGCTTAAATTTTGATGGGTAGATGTTGTTTTGTAAATAGGGTAGGCGTAATAAGCCATGGCTTCAGCCTACACCTTTTCGGTTACCATCCTTGTTTGTAATGAATTTTCGGTACATATATTTTGTCCTATGTTTTAGTAACCGAATAAACCTTCATTCATTCATTCATTCATTCATTCATTCATTCATTCAATTCATGTGATTCTCTCTTTATTTTATAAAAAATTATGACCCCTATCAGAAATATAAGCATGTATATTTCAAAGTATTTGACATTACTTCCATTACTACATGTCCTGGCAAAAGGAAGAGGTTAGTTTTAAAATGATACCTTTTTATACAGCAAGGTCCCTACTTGTATCATCAACGAAAGACATTTATGAAAAAAATCAAGCTCTTGCCGCAATGATGCATTAAATTAATCACAACAGTAAATGACAGTAAAGAAATTTAAAATGTTACAAAAGATTTCAATTTAAAATTAATGTTGTTCTATTGAATTTTACATTCATCAAAGAATTCTGAAAAACATGTATCACGGTTTTGATTTCTGAAGGATTGTGTGACACTGAAGACTGGAGTAATGATGCTGAATTTTCAGATTTGCCATCAAAGGAATGAATTAGATTTTAAAATATATTAAAATAGAAAACAGTAATTTTGAATTGTAAAAATAATTCACAATATTTAATTTTACTGAAATCCTGTATGTGCAAAATATGGTTTTGTTATTATAAATAATTGTAGATTTGTCAATATTTATACTAAATATTTGACAAATTATTTGCTAACAGACTGTTGTTGATCTATTGAATGATAGACAATAAAAAATATTGTGAGAAAAAAAGTAGGAGATTGCACCCAAACATATGTACACCAGAAGTATTGTCAAAATATGGGTGGAAACGCGATATGATAGGTTGACATAAACAGCTCTTATCATACTTCCCGGTTATCTGATTATCGTACCGTCATCTAAGTTCTCCTGCCAAGGCAGTCGCTTACAGTCTCTATCTCCTCATTCTTTCACTAACATCTGTGTATGTGCTGTGAAAAAAAAAATACGACAGAGGAAGAAAGAGAGAACGAATGAGCAAGATATGATCCTTCAGGGCATGCATGGGTAAATCTTTCAGGGGAAGAAACAAACAAGCGACAAGCCACAACTGGACTCCATTATGATTCATGGTTGAATTAGTGTCCTTGTTTGGGGATGAGGAGGGTCACAGGGCATAAACCCCACACACATACATGCTCATCCAGACCACATTTGCGGTTTGGCCCCAGTACACCCTCATGTTCTCACCAGAATCGAACATTGCGATTGCTTTCCTGTGAAACAAAGGGAAGAGTAAATAATGGAGGGAGAAGAAGCAGAGAAGCAGAGAAGAAGAAAAGAAGTGAAAGGGAGAGTGAGAGGGCAGAGGACGAAAGGTTGAAATCAGGGCAGCAAAACAAAATTTCTAGAAGCACCTAAGTACCGTGTCACATAGATGACAAAAGGTCATCAGAGGCAGTGCAGGTCAAAGTTGAGAGAGTTACATAAATGCTATCTGGCCTCTGGATTGGTGCTGTTTTAGCTGTGGAGCTTTAACTGCCTTGATGAAACACTTAATTTTGAGTCAACACATTTCACTTTCTCTCCCGAGGTGTTTTGTCAAGGAATGGGATGCCAAAGATTTTATAGTATGACTTCTGCCCTGCTCTTTAGTGTTAATTAGTTTCTCAACTCTATATATAGCTATAGTTTCTTTCATAAATTGTCTGTAGAACTGTAAATGACACAATCATAAAATGTTATCTGTGAGCATTCTTCTACACGTTTCTTTTCAGTGTGCAGCAGACATTGTCTAGTTGTTGCACTTAAAGATTCATGTGAGGTGAATTGAGCAACAGCAGCTGGGACTTTGCCACTTTGGCTTTTACCAGTTATTCTGTCTTATGTTTTCTCTTTATCAACCGTATAAACACAACTGACAAAATTGAATTCAGACTTCCACAAAGTGCTGTAAACCATATCAAACTTGCATGGTATCCACATTTTGCATTTTATAGGCATTTTAATATACATAAGCAATTTAAATTATATTAAAATAGAAAACATTTATTTTAAATTGTAATAATATTTCGCAATATTGCTGTTTTTACCGCATTTTTGAGAATAAATTTAAGTCTTGAAAAAATTGACTTCTTTCTAAAATGTAAAAAAAAAGTCTCATATATGAATGATATTGACAATTATTTTCATATTATTTTTGATAAGTGATAACCGATACATGGCCAATATTATAGTTTGATACTATTTTGTAAAAAATAATAATAATAAAAAAGGTTTTAAATGCATCACATCATTGTAACATACACTATGAAAAAGGTATCTGTTACTGTTGTTAACTGTGGTGTCGAAAGTTGAGCCCCAAACACCTCTGATATTTCAGAAAAGGCCAATGAGAATTGGCGAGTGAATTGCATCTGCCACTCCCCTATACCTACAGGTATAAAAGGAGGAAAAATAGGAAGTTATAGGAAAAATCTACAGCTGATGCAGACCAGAGCGGTGAAGAAGCACTCTTCCTCCCAGATGGGAGAAAGAACACTGTGGAGACCACATCCTACCCGAAAGGGAGGTTAGTATGTGGAGAATAATGTGGAGAATACATCACATACACTATACCTATGGGCACCTAGCTCCAGTATACAGACTGACCCGAAAGGGCATGCATCACGAGTTCATCCACCGATTTCGACTGCCATCCAGATACATCTAGGGTTTGCCGGACTCGGGAACTCACATGGACAAAAAGCGCACATTATGCCTGTGTGGCACGTTTCATTAACAGAGAACGGCTGCAGGTCCCCCACCCTCTTGATGGAAGTGAGAGCGGTCAGGAGCATCGTCTTCAAAAAGAGGGACCTTAGCTCGACTGACTCCAGTGGGTCAAAAGGAGCTTTCTGTAGGCCCAGCAAGACAACAGAGAGATCCCATGAGGGAATAAAGTGTGGCCTAGGAGGGTTCAGCCTCCTGGCACCTCTAAGGAACCTGATGATCGGGTTGTGCTTCCGTGAAGACTTACCATCCACTGAGTCATGATGTGCCATTATGGCGGCCACATACACTTTCGGGGTTGAGAGGGACAGCCGACCCTCCAACCTTTCCTGCAGGAAGGAAAGCACTGACACGAATGCGCATCTCTGTGATCTTCCCCTCAGGAAGCACACCAGTTAGTGAAGAGACTCCACTTCAAAGCATAGACCTAGCCTGAGTGATGATGTCTATCACTGCTGGTGATAGCCCACTCAAGTCTTCCACTTCCATTCCAGGGGTCACAACACGTGCTTGCCCTGGATCAATGGTCGAAATCTCTGCAGGGCTAGAAACACTGTCATCAACTCGAGGCAATTGATATGCCTGCACAAGTTCCTGTCCAGGAGCCCGGGGTTGCATGCCCATTGCATACGGAGCACCAGCCTGACTTGGACGCATCTAGTGTGACAACAATGTGCCTGGACACTTGTTTTAGGGAACCCCCTAACCGCAGGAATGTAAGGTCTGTCCAAGTTCTATTCAATGCGTGTCACTGCACCATGCCCATCTCAGGACTCGAGTCTGAAGCCAGAGCTGAACTGGTCTCATATGCATCCACCCGAGCGGTGTTACTTCCACCGATGACACCATATGCCCCAGGAGCCTCTGAAATTGTTTCAGTGGGACTGCTGTTTTTCCTCTGAATAAATTCAGGCAATTCAGCATGACTGGGTGCGCTTGTTCATGATATGCACCGTCATAGTGACTGAGTCCAACTCCATCCCGTGAAAAGAGATGTCCTGCACTGGAGAGAGCTTGTTCTTTTCCTAGTTGACCTGAAGCTCCAGTCAGCTGAGAAGCCTGAGCACCAGGTCCCTATAAGCACACAATAAATCTTTAGAGTGAGATAGAATAAGCCAGTCGTCGAGATAATTAAGAATGGCGGGTGCCCTCGGAGACAAGCAGATGATGAGTGTGACCTCAGCAGCCTGTTGGCATCACGCCAAGGCAAGATGTGTTTAATCGCTTAGGTCTTCTTCTGTTGCTGTGGAGAACTGCTTGTCAATGTCCTCGATAGTGTCGCCGAAGAGACCAACCTGCAAGATGGGGGCATCGGGAAAGTGCGCTTTTTCGTCCTCCCTCATCTCTGCAAGATTTAAGATTTTCCTGGACCCTTAATTTGGACATTGTCTGGCTGAGAGCCTGTGCTGCTACTTTCGTCACGCCGAATGCTGTTCCTGCATCAATCCTGATTCCAGAAGGACTAGCGTGAGGAGCGGCTGAGGTGACAACGGAGAAAGGAGAGTCATGACAACGTCACCTTGGTCATGTTCTCACAGTGAAATAAGGACAAAGCATGTGAACTACCCAGACACAGGAGGCAGCAATCATGGCCGTCCGAGGCTGACAGGTATCAACTGCAACCAGAAACACACAGGCGGATAGGCATCTTTAAAAGGACACTCTCCATTAGCGTTTTGCTATCTTAGAGAAAAGCTGCTCTTTTCAGATTGCTGAAGTGCCCAGAGGAAGATCTTACTACACTTAGCTGTGCATGGGTTGGAGAGACCGCAGCAATGCGGCGTAATCTTTCAGCAATGAGGTGAATGAGAATGAGCGTCTGTAACCAATATGGTACAGATACATTGTACATTCCTTTTTTATTGCATACAACTATCCATGTACACTGTAGTGTTTCAACAGCTTAGCTAACTAGCCTGTTTATTGAGTTCAAGCTGGGATTGCAGACCGAACACCATTGCCCTGAGCCCTTAAAACCCTCCAGGGCTAAACTTTTAACCTCTCTCTTGTTGAATCAGGATCAGCTGTAGGTTTTTAAGTGTGGAGGATGTGTAGGTAGCTCATCGCTCTCTAGCAGAGGTGAGAAGAGGATTTATCTGTCCCTGGTGGGGGTTAGCTCTGGGTTTAGTTAATCCCAGGCTGCTTGTAAGGTTAAACTCACAGATTTCCTGCAACAGATGTGCTGGAGTTAGCGTGTGTGTGTGTTTATTTTTGCAGGGGCCATCGAGGAGGTGCATAGATGTGTATACTGAACGCAATTAAGAGATTTGAAAGTGTGGGAGTCATCAAGGAATTGCCAACTCCATTTGACCTTATTCGTTTGTTCACACTATTCTCTGACGCAGGTGCCTCCATGTTACAAATCTCCCCAAAGGCACTGTGGGAGAGTGTAATTAAAGGTAAAAAACAAAAAGAGAGAGAGAGAAAGAGAGTGGCTGCTGGGTAATCCAGCACTTTGGGGGCTCGGTGCAATTCTGATGACCCAAGTTGTCACCCTTTCTGTGACCTTGCTGCCATATTTCACAACCCTTCCATAAACCTCTCTCCCCAGGCCGCAGAGGTTTCCAGCGCCTTCCAAGAATGTCTGACACACAGAGTGACCTTCCTTTCCTATTGCCTCAGGTTTGCATGGAATACAGGCACATTCATAAATTTCCATTAATTCAAATGGAAAATATTCTTTTTCTCTTCCACACTATTTCATTCCTCTGTCTCTATGTCTGCCTGTGTGGCTAAGCACGTTTGACTGATGGCTTTTAAGTGTCTGGACCATCATAGGCATGACATCAGAGGTCAAAATGGTCCTCTGCATTGGCGTCTGACATCATCAAAGCCAGACGGTCTTGTGCCATCACAGGCACCTTTCCAAGCCAACTAGGGATTTTTACTCCGATAAACTTCAATATGTTTTAAATCAGATTAAATTTAAGGTCTATGATGTCAGCACATTTTTGCGGCGTTATGCGACAAGCTCCCTGAAATCATACATTCGACCACTTAAAACACTTGTCATGGCTGTTTATCACTCGACTTGGCTACTGTGATCATTACGAAAGCTAAAAGCATTTGAACCTATGCACAATTTGCTTTCACAATGTCTAAACCATGAATCAGTGTTTCTGCAGATGTAAAATATGTATTTCTCTTGGTTCCGAACCACATCACTTGAAGAAATTTGACCATGACTGTAATTATTTTCTCTTCATCTGTATGATTAATGGCTTGTCACATGGAAATGAAAGGATGGAGGATGAAAAGAAGGTTTAGATGTAGGAAGCACAGCAAACCTTACGCCGACCACAAAACCTTAACTGTGAGTTTACACATGTCATTTCTGAAGATTATCTGAAAATGAATTTGATTACAGAGTTCAGAGCATGTTTTTTATTGGATGGAAGTCATTTTGCATTTGTCTGGATCAGTGAGAGAGCATCAAAATGTATTAATATGGAGATATGTGATCTATAAATGTTCATAAAATTGTAAAAGCAGAGACAAAAGTGTTCTGGGTCACTTTTTGCTGTCAAGTAAATCTCACACACACACACAGCAGTGAACTGAATTGTCAATATGCAAACACAAAAAGGCCTTTTATTGTATCACTTAGGAAATGACGGACAGTGACCAGGTCGTTGAAAATAATCATGGAAAAAGTGATGAGGAGCAGGACACGGGTCTTCAGCCAGCACCTTGTGCACACTCTCACTCCCTAGTGTGAGTAATCTGTCGCTTAACTCTCTTATACTTGACTTGATGCCTCCATTAGTTTCTCAATAGTGCAGTTGGACACATTAGACTTCAGCTGTGCCTGCCACTTATTTGACGTCAATATGACTATGATGTCATGTCACTGCCTTCAACAAGGATTTTTCTGTTATTAAGTGTCTTGAAACACATGGGTCAAACTTTGGTGAAAGGGAAAAAAGAATGAATTGAGAACAGTAATTGATTTGGAAGGGTGTTGATAAAATAATGTTTCTCGCATTCTCTCTTTCCTCTCTATAGTCTTTTTCCATTTGCCCAGTGTCTTCTAAGAATACTTAGAGGTTGTTCTAATCGGCAATCTAATAATAGATAATTCAAACTCTTTTGCCATTGCTGTTAGAGAGCAGTTCGCAGAGACCCTAGTTGGAGAGGTTAGTTAGCAGGTCAACAGTAGCAAATAGAGTGCAGGTGTTGGCGATGTTTCTGTTAATAATGTTGTTAATGAGAACAAGATCTGTTAAATTTTGCCTAGTTTCTTTCTTTGTAGATATTGAATTATATTATACTTCAAGTTGCTTTCAGCTTGTTGCACTCGCTTTTTTTTTTTTCTCATTTTTTGCTGCTGTTGTTTCTTCTTTGTGCTTTACACTTGCCAGTAATGTCCTTAGGACAATAAGTAAAATGGCATTAAAAAAACACACATTACATAGTTGTTGTCAAAATCATATCAAGTCAGACATTGTTTATAGGGCTAGTTCTCAAGGGCTCACAATTTTAGGCTTGTATTCAGGCCTCGAAACAACATAGACAATCTGTTTGGGGGACAATCAGATCGGACCAGAAAATATATATTTATTTATTTGGTCATTATAAACATACAAACAGGATATAAGCTTTCAGAATGTGTTTCCCTCTTTGACATCTGCACCAAACGGAGCACAACTAGTAGTTGTTGAGGGATTGAGGGGAGATGAAAACCAGTGATGCTGTACGTTCGTCATCTGAGAGAACCCTGGGGGAGAACAGAGAGAAACAATATATTTTGAAATATGTTTCAACTGTTTTTTGTCCATTTAAGGAAAGTCAAAGGGGTCCAAAAGAACACTGGACCAGGGCCTGCTCTAGGCGTAGGCAGGGGTTGGCTGAGCCCACCCAAACGATTGTCTTGCCCACCCAATCAGAATTAAGGTATAGATAGTGTTAATCAGTTTTTAATGAATTGTGCATTAATTAAAAACAATCTGATGCTGGCTGTGTGTTGAGAAGTTTGATAAAGGGCTGTAGAATAAAACAATCAATCAATCAATCAATCAATCAAATAACAACAGAAAATTGCAGTATTTTTCTTTTATTAGCTAAAAGTAGGCCTAACAGTTATACACTCACAAGTGCAGCATCAGTCTTCAGCTTCGGCGGAAAAGCAGAGGCTGACGATCTTATGAGCTAAAACGGGCAGAAATATTTGTGTGCCATCAGGGTGTATATTGAATGAAGTTCCTAAATGTAAAGCTGCTTTATCGAGCCCCCTCATCAGCAGACAACAAGCCAAATAAGTTTAACCTAATATCTTAAAGATTGAGTACAACTGTACAACACAACGGAAATAAGCCACAACACAAGGAAATAAAGCCGCAACACAACGGAAATGAGACCAAAGGGCTCTCGGAGCGCGGTAAAGTTCTATAGACCTTATGCGCCAGAGAAACAAGGGCACAGCCATCTTTAGAATATTGTCTTTTAACTTCAGTTTTTGCGGTCACTCTGTATATTTCTATGGCATTGCTGTCCAGGAGTAAAGCTTTTGAAGTGGATTTACTTAATGTAAAGTTAACGAAAATTATCATGAGGACTGTAATTTTTAAATCAGATGTCTTAACAAATGTCAGTCGACCGGTAAGATTTTAAAATGAGCCGTTCATTCATAAATACGCAAGATCGCTGTTAAATTACAGACCGGAAGACAAAAGACAACGAGTGAAAAGGGGCGGGGCTACATAAGGTCTATAGAGTTGGAAGTCTTAAGATATCAATACCAGGATCAGTTTTAACAGTATGTAACCACTGTATACGACATAAAATATTACTTCAAAATCACTCAATACTCGAGAATGCTTTGACCCGCTTCCACAGCGCATGATCCCTAAGGGAACGTCTGGCAATTCCACCAAGTGATGTTTTTATAAAAAACAAATTATGTACTGTGCATACAGGGAGCTATTGGCACAATTTCACCTGTAGTAAGTCAGTTTGGTTACTGGGAACCTACTACAAACTTTAAAACATGATAAAAGAAAAGAAAAAACGTTTGTTATATTACAGAAATTTTGTTTCCTAAAAATAATTGTTTACTGTAAATACATGAAGGGAGGTATTGGAAAAAAGTCACCTGTAGTAAGTCAGTCTTACAATCAAGCTTTGGATTTTTGGATTTTGAGCATGTCTGTTTTTGAATTTGTCATTTTAATGAATACATATTATATGGTTATCTACATACTGTTAAAACTAATCGTGGTGTTGATATATTTTTTAGACTGCTGACTCTATAGAACAGTGGCATGGAAAACTAACTTTAACACTCCAAGAGCCCTCTGGTGGTCGGTAGCATTTCCGTTGTGTTGCGGCTTTATTTCTTTATTTCATTGTGGCTTATTTCCGTTGTGTTGTACATTTTCCATTGTGTTGTGGATTTATTTCGTTGTGTTGTGGCTTAATTTCAATCAGATACACATTAAAGTTGCGTTTGTTACTATAGCAATAGTCTCCCGTTGTGTTTTCTTTCAGAATTGTCATTGGACAGTAGAAAAGTGAAAATGGTAGCATTTTATTTAAAGTGAAAAAAATAGCCTATAAAACCCCTCATATCATGGAGAGGTGTGTTATAAAATGTTCTGTATAAATAAGTATAGTTATTAAGAATAATCTTAATGATTAACCCCCCAGATTAAATGCTAATTATATTACTTTGCTTCTTGCATGTTTTACAACAACTTTCAGAGTGAAATGTAGCTAAAAGCAGGTTCAATTTTCAACCAAAATTTTATTACATCGGTTGTACATATCGCAACAGTTCGGAAAATAAATGTGTATTAAGTTTACTTGCCAGAAAGGCCATACATATGGAGATGGTAAAGTGATACAAATGTAACAATGTATTATTCAATGTTCAATTAATGTTCAATTTATCATTCACTATGGTACTTAATTAATCTTTATTAATCAATAATCTGCCCCTGTAATCATATCCTACAGGTGTAACCCCTCAACCCCAGGGTCCTTCTCGCCCCACTCTGTGCGGGCCTCGACCCCGGGTCTCCGGCGTGAGAGTCAGGTGCTCTAACAAGGAGGATAAAGACTACAACCTCTAGCGTCTGTCGCTAGAGTGCCTATTGAGATCAGAGGAGTGAGGTTTACTCGCTCAGCGACTACTAGCTGGACTCCGTTACACAGGCACTGTAGTGGAAACTGGAGTGAATTGTATGATTCACAATTCAATTAGAATTCAAGTAGAGGTGTTTTCCAATAAGCTCGTTACATAGAACGGTCTTCAATTAAAGCACTACATACTCTGACAGTGTGCTAATTTGTGTGGATATGAGCTCACACCGGCATCAGCATGTGTTCTGCCATTTCTCATGTCAACAACTTACCATGGCTATTTTTTTGCTGCTGTCCTAGATTGAACTCAGAGAGCGATCAACACTAAGGTGTGAGATGACATTTTCAAAATGATAGGATGTGTGTATTTTTGTGGTGAGCACTGCATATCATTTAGCATGTTAGTTTTCTCAGGTTTTCTCAAGTCTCACAAGTATACTCCATTCCTGTAATGGCATAAATGCCGGAAAAAAAATAATAATAATTAGTGCTCCTTAATACTGGTTGTGTACTGATAACCTCATACGAGACATCAGAGATCTAGTGTTTTTAAATAGATCCTCCTTAAAGTCAATGGCATTTAACCCCAACGGATGTAGTGGCTTTCTTCTAAATAACAGCAGTGTAAAATAGAGTGAATCATATCTTGTGGCACACTGATGCAACTTCTCACAGCGCTGTTTGGACAACTACCTCAGAGTCCATTGTGTGCAGCCTCAGGCAAGAGAGGGAGAGAGAGAGAAAACCACAAAGATGTTCTTAGGTCCAGAGAGAGAGAGAGGAGCATAATGTATTTTATTGACAAAGTCATTGTTATTACAGTCAGACGGTGAGGGGTGTGTGTGAGTGAGTAAAACAAGCCAGAACTAAAAAAAGGCATGAGTGATAGAAACTGAAACACACACTAGGAGACCAATGGATGATGTAATAAGTGTGTGGAGATAAAAGCAAATTGGGCTGATACAGACAGTGTGTTATACAGCCGTGGAGAACAAAGCAGCTTCCAGCCAGATGGTGGATCTCCAGCGGTCACCGGGTTACACGGAGGACACGGCTCATCGTCTCAGCTTCCTCACAAAGGTGTATAGAACTGCATATCTGTAAATCTCTGCAGTGTGTTGTTGTGTCCCATATCTGTTCCTGCTAGCACCCACTGCTGATAAGGATGCCAACACCCATCTTCTCGAGGAGCCCACTTTAAAGCTGTTCTGATCCCATTTCCTCCCTTTTCCTAGTCAGACAACACAAAGGTCATTTACAGGGTAAGACATTATGTTCCCAGCCACTGAAAAGAAAATATGTGGTCATTTGATATGCTGCTTCATATTATAGACTGGAACTGCACACTGACAGCAGTAAATCAAACATGTCAAGAGCATGTGATGACAAGACGCTATAATGAGTGTTTTAAATATGGCTGCCCAGAATAAACAAAGCACAAGTAGAAGAGTGTGTGTGCATAGGTCATTCTCAAAAAATGTTGATTGAATTCAATTAAGTTTTTGAACTTAAATGTTGTTGGTATCTTTATCTTTATTTTTCTTTTTTTCTTTTACTTTTTACCATTCTTGGCATTATTATGAAGCTTAAAGGAAAACCTCACTTTTGTTGACTTTATTTTATTACAGCCCACCAGACACCAGTGACAAAAAAAGGTATAAATATCATATAAAAATAACAAATAAATGTTTTTGTTCTTGCTCACAAACAATAACACTAATGACACATTTAAATGTGTGTGTGTGGGTGGAGGGCATTTGAGCCTTCTCTTGGAATTTTGAAGTACTTTTATACAATGTTTTGTATTTTCAAAATATATTTTTTAGCATTGACACCAATTACCAAAATAAATAAAAACAAGTGTTTTTATATATATATATATATATATATATATATATATATATATATATATATATATATATATATATATATATGTGTGTGTGTATATGTGTGTGTTTATTTTATATAATTTATTACCTATTTGTTTTGCTTTTTCCACACAATTGTTAGACCTTGCATTATTGCAAGGTCCAGGAAAAAAAAATGACTGAAAAGTAATTATAATTAAATAAATGTAAATGTCACAGAATTAGTGTAATGGATGCAAGACTTTTTTCAGGCACGTTGATACATTTGTTATGACATTGTTGATGCCTCTTATTTTAAGTTTCATGACTGCCTGAAATCATTTATCACTGTAAAATCACAGGACATGTTAGTCACCATATATTCTCCAAATCTGGTGATTATGTCCCTTGACTTCTGATACCCATACGCTCGTCTAATACCATCAGATCTGACCTTGAATCCTTCATCTATCTATCTCTTCACCCATCATCTGGATTCAATTCTCTATAGCTCTTATTTTGAAAGGCCAGAGGCATGTGTGTGTCCATGCTATGTGCGTGCATGTAAGTGTGTTTGTGTGGACAGGCCTCTGATTGAGGTAGATGACAGAAATTCTTTAGGCTAAACGAAAATAAAGAGCGACTGATCATATTAAGGCAGAATTTCTTCAGAAATGCTCCCTGTGCTTGGTTTGTGTGTGTGTGTGTGCCTGTGTGAGTTTGAGTTTGCTAACGTTTTTGGAAGTTAAAAAAAAAAAATGGTGGATGTTAGCAGAACAATTAACATCGTTTACAGCTAAAAAAGGAGTTTTGAAAAAAATTTGAGCTTGAGTGGAGCCCTAGATCATGGACAGCAAGTCAATGTATATGATAATGCAAAACGGTAATGCAAACTCATGATTTTTCTTTTCTAAATCTCTTATTTTTACAGCGACTCCACCGCTTCACGTGTGTTGAGTTGGCAGGGGGGCTTCTTGTAGATCAGTATCACCACATCGCACGTCCTGAAATATGAATCCAATTACTGGCTCCAGACCGGCCTTTACCAAGATGACTGGATAAAATACCCAAGGTTTTTACTTTAGACTCTTCATTCCCTCTCTCTCTTTTTCTTCAGTGCTCCTACAATCCGTCCACTTCTTCTGTTTTTCATTATCTTCTCACATCTCTCCTCTTTTCCCCTTACCTCTTCAACTTCTTTTTTCCCTTCTCCTCTGTTTGTGTCTTTGAGGTTCCTGCATATAGACAAAGCACTCGTGTCACTCTTTCGCTGCAGAATGTTTTGGCTGCTTCGCTGAACCACAGAATATTTCGTAACTGCATTGGAGAATATGGATATGAAACATATGTTTCCAGTATAATGGAAGAAAAGCACATCTATTAAGAGACACCTGCCAGCAGAGGAGACGACTGCATTAATGGCAGCCTAAAACAGCTTCCACCATGAGTATGGAAATAAAGTATGATTCCATTAGCCTTTCAGGGTTTATATTTAACTTACATGACCATAATTTCAAGACATTGGTAAAGAACGGCCTTTCAGATCCACTTTAGAGTGAACCCACCCTGGGGTAAACTCCAGACGTTTTGTGTTAAATACAAGTCTACATTAAGTGCTCTAATTTAGAAATCTTTCCCTTTTATGGTTTAATGCTGCACCCTGATAAGTTAACCAGTAAACCACAATGGAGATGAAACCACACCGGTTTATTAAAGACAGAAAATTTGATTTTCATCCTGCTTCATAACAGCTATTCCATTTAGTATCTTGTGTGTTTCAGTTTTTAGATATGAATTTAAAAATTACATCATTTATTTTCTCTCCGCGCCACGACCAAAAGCTTCACTTGTTGTGCTGCGTAATTTATTGGTGTGAACTTTACAGATGAACTCATCTTGACTTATGGTCGGTGTGCGAGCGCATTTGTGTGAATGAGCGTGTGAGGTCATCAGCAAAGCAGCCGACAGTGGGGTTTGTAGAAGTTAATCAAAGTTCATTCCCTGACCCCTTAATGTGCTACATGTGGCGCTAAACTGTGACATCGACACACTGAGAGCATTGCGATTAAACCATCTAGTCTCCCTGCAGTTTAATGATCTTTTTAAATGACACAGAAGAAATCTTATCCTGTGAATGCATCTTAACACAAAGACAGCAGAGCGTATTTATCTTTTGTTGGACAGACAGAGAGAACCAAAAACCTGTGAACCTCTTGTTCTCAAGCTGACCTAATTGAGAAATCAGTGTTCCTGCAGTGATAATAGATGCGTCCGAAACTAAAGCCAGCTACCTTACTGCATGCATGGTTGCCCGGTCAGTGTTTTGTGTAAGAAGGTACCTTGTAAGGAAACAAGTTTCAAATACCATATCCACACAATATATATATATATATATATATATATATATATATATATATATATATATATATATATATATATATACATAAATATTTGTATTTTTGTAGTGTATTGTATTTCATTATCAAAAATATTGATTTAAATAAAAAATCAATTTTTTTTAGTTTCTTACATTTCATATTTTGGCCATTTTAAAAAGTACAATTTGTCTTTCCCCAAAATTAATTTTCTTGATTTTGTAATATATTTTCAGTTTGAAAAATATATTTCCTTAAGCAATGAGTTCATAAAATGAACATTAGCAATAACCAAGCAAGTGTTTTGTAAGCTATAATGCTCAATTCTCTGTAAATGTTTGTTCTTCCCTGTATTTTGAATAAATGCAGTTTATAAACCTTATGTAGCCCCGCCCCTTTTACGCGCTGCGCTCTTTCTTCCAGTTTGTATTTCCACAGTATGGAGGCAAGATTTTACGGATTTATGAATGAACCGCTCGTTTTAAAATCATCCCGGTCTACTGAAATTTGTTATGATATCTGCTTCAAACATTACAATGCTCATGATAACTTTTGTGAACTCTACAATAAGTAAATCCACTTCACCAGCTAATTACTCTTCGACAGATGCCATAGAAATATACAGAGCTACTGCAAAAACGGAAGTTCAAAGACAAAATTCTAAAGATGGCTGCGTGCTTGTTTCTCTGGCGAATAAGGTCTATAGAAAAGCATTCATGCCTATGCTGCAATATTATCACCACTCTCTGAGATTCACATTTATTCGATTTTTTTAACTGTACTTGATTTCCAGGGTGGTTTAGGTTAGCGTGACTGGGCATTTGGCTTACAGGATCCAAGAAAAGTTTCATTCCGGGTACTGTTTTTCCCAATGACACTGGGAGCTGTCAGGCAGGGAGGTTTAAATGCTCCAACTGATTGCGATGGCCACAGAACGAGCCAGATGAGAAATGAAACCTCAGATATCTGTACTTGAGCAGGAGAAGAAAGACCAGCGGTGCACTAATTAGCTTAGCTTTCGTACTCCCGGGGCTGGAGAGAAAGAGTCAATGAAAACACAGGATGAGGGGCTTTGGTTCACTCAGCCAATTCACATTAGCAATACCTCCGCTGGGCCCGTCCAGAAAAAAGTGCCCATCCAGAAACGCGTCTGAATGTCTCAGTTAAGAAATTGCAAGCGGTTAAGAGAGGATGAATGGAAGCAAAGAGAGGTGCACACATCTGAAGTTTATTTCAGTGTTAATCTATTCCAGATAATGCTGTTGCGATTTGGAGTCCTGATGATTTAGGGGTTGTGACCTGACATGACACTCCAGCAAATGAACGAACCTGTAGACATGGGCTTTGTCCGAACGTTAGTGGCCAGTTTGTGTCCACCAAGACAAAACAGTTTGACAGATACACCACCACAAAAGAGCTCTGAACTCTCATTAAACTGTCAGTGACCTTAATGTGTCATTTAGCGCGTTTTGTTGAGACTAGAGATCAAACGCATGTTTAGAAGCAGCTCAAACAGGGTGTGGTGTCCCGATGGTGTCACTTGGACAAGCTTTATTTGATAGGGAAGGCAGGAATATGTTGCTGTGATGTGCTAATTGAATTCTGGACCCTTGACAATTTTGTGACTCATCATGCAGTTTGTCAGAGACTTTAGGATCTGCAACTCTGCTACAGAGACAGTGTTCAGACTGTACTCATTCAGCTCAATTGTACCTGCGTGTAGGTAAGATGCTAAAAATGTGTAGAAAGTTATCAAACGCAAAGATGAAGTGTGTCGAAAAACAAACTTTCTTCCAACTTCCATTATTCGAACAAACATATAGTTGTGCCTCAAACTCACTTTCATAACTGATGTTATATCCGTCCTCATCAAGCTCAAACAGATTAATTAAAAAAGTTAATTAAACAAGTTAATTTGGTGCCGCTAGTTCATATTACTGAAAGTTCATTGTACTTAATAGAAAAAAGTTATATGAAAGTGATTTGAATTAATATTTTTAACTGTATTAAAGCTTTTAATTTTAATTACAGTATTAAAGTATTACAGTTAAGCTTTGTCACGATTTCAATTGAATTGCAGTTAACATGCTTAAACGTATAAAATCCAAATTTAAAGTTCTACTAACTTAATCTTCGAGTTTGTTAACTTTGTTAATTTTGAGTTAGTTAAAAATGTTATGTAACTGATTACGTTTTTTTTTGTTCTGCTAAAAGGATTTACAGTGTAGCATTTGAGAAATTACACTATTAACCATTTCATTTAGCACAATTAGTCATTTCATAGGTAAAACATCAGTGGCATGTTAACTTTCTTAACAAGAACAGTATTTTATCTTTAACCATGAAATTGTGGCCTGGTTTCACAGACAGGGTTTAGATTAAGCCATGATTAGGCCTTAGCTCAGTTAGGACATAAGTAGCTTTTATACATGCCTTAGAAAAGAACATTACTAGTGTGCATCTTGAGACAAAACAATGGCATTGACATATTTTAAGATATGCCAGTGTAAGTTGATTTCAGTTAAAACAGCTCAAATATGCATTTTAGTCTGGGACTAGGCTTAAGCCTCGTCTGTGAAACCGTGTGTGTGTGTGTGTGTGTGTGTGTATCCTTCAAATAAATAAGTAAAATATGTTTATCTTTTCAATATAATTTCATCAAAATTATGCTTCTCATTGGTCTGTTTTTTTGTTTTTTTTTCAGTAACTAACTATTGAGAGAGAAAAAAAATTAAAGATTGATTTCCACTCAAAGTTGCAACGCAATTTGAGCCTGAAAAATAAAGCAACCCTCTTGTACCATACATCTGCAACATTTGCCCACAGATTTTGTCTTATGTGGTTTTTGACAAACTTAACGCTAAATTCTTGAAATAAAAAAGGTACAAACAGAAAGTGGAAAATAAACAAGTTGATATGAACAGACATGTCCTGAGAAGAGATTTTGTTTATTCTACAGGAACATTGCGGAACTGAGAGTGATGCAGTGAAGCAGACACTGTGACGTTTAGAGATCGAGACCTTTTCAGCTGCATTACTTAAAAAATATATATATATATATTAAAATCAAATGGCATACTGCTCTAAATGGCTGGAATATTAGTATGTTTTTACTTGACTGTGCTGTAAACATTGTGTATGACAGCTCTTTTTAAATAGATTTGCGTGAAATAGTATCTCAGTTTGAGCAGCAAATAATCTGAAGCAGCAGACAAATAAAATTATGTAATGAACTGAATAATTTTCATATGGAACAAATTTGAATCCTGTGGTTATTGAAGATGATTATCACTCATTGGAACCTCATAGCATTTTCTTTTACATTGTGGTTTTAAGTTGCCCTCATCTTCTAACCAGTCATTTTCTTCTTCTACAATATCATGGTTTTGTATTTCCTCATTCATTCAAGTGCTTTGGGCTCCAAGAATTTAAACAGCATTATTTTAAATTCTAAATGTTTATGATATGGATTTCATTCCTCATCTGTGAGTGTTTTTTTTGTGTTTTTTTCCTAGAACAGTGATCAATGCAATCATCCAGATCTAACCTTTAGAAAGTTGCTCCACCCGTATGTTTATGTCAAAACTCCACCTACACCTCTTGCAAAAAAATTTGAATCACCATCGTCCTGCTTTATACCTGAAGAGGAAAATGTACTTATGGGAAAGACTTGAGTGTTATTTTTATCTGGAATATCTAAGCAGTGTCAGTCCAGAGTTTATTTTAGTCTCCAACTTGACCCTGCTGTGTCAATGAATCATGCTGTGAATTTCCAATCATTATCCCCAAAAAACTGTACCAGATTGAACAGACACATAGATGGCCATTCACTGGAACGTCTGGACATGGTGTGAAGCACTCTCCAGAAAGGTCATTGTTCATAAACAAGCCAGAATGAAAGTCTAAATGCAGTCACACACAGACATGTACACTCTCTCTTGTTCTACATTCTGTTAGCCAGACCCAGAGCACAATGAGGGCTTTGTGAATTCAGACTGAAAATTAGAAAGGAAGTTAATATGGTTCGGTTTAAAGAATCAAAAAACAAAAGATGAAAGATTGAACCACTAGTATTAAAGGAACACCCCACATAAAATCTCCCTGCTTGACAGATGCTGTTCTGAATTAAATTTTGATTCTGCAAACCACATCTGATTCAGCTATCCCAAACTCCCTCAGCCAAATCAAATTTGCTGTTCAAGCTAGTCAGGTGTATGATCTCATATAGTGTTTCTCCTAAAGAGATGTTGATCTCCTCCAATGCAAGTATACTTACCTTGGTCCAACCCCACCGAATGCCTGTTGTTTTGCAGGTTTTGGCTTGATTGTAGTTCTATGACCAAACGTGGACCAAGCATGTCCTGTCATCACTCTATCTTGGTTTCTAAGCTGAAAGTTTTAAACCCCAAATCAGCTTGTAGCAATTACCCACAAATTGAAAGCGTGCATCACCGTGACTTTGTAACGATACACGTTGCTCCCAATGTTAGTGTACTTCTTTGGCAAGCCAGGGGTTGTTCCCATCACAAATTTGATGCTAAACAACCTCAAAAATGTAAAAGCATGAGCTCTCTTGCCATGAATATAGAGACGGCCAGAATGAAAAAGAAACTTATCTGAAAATGAATAACTGGATAAATCGATTTTCTCAAGAGTTGTGACACAAGAATCAGTTATGAAAAGTGTTTTGACACATAACTCATGTCCACTTGCACTTCAAGTCTTATTTTCAATGTTTGCCTATATTGACAGACAAATATAATCTTCAAGATTTAACTATGCAGCAATTATGAGAATGAGCAAAGGTCAACTTTATTATCGTAATTGTTCTGTCATCTGTAGTTAACAAAAAATCCAATCCGACCAGCTTTTGAAACCCAAATCTGCTCAGTGTCTGTATGAACTCCAGACATGTGCTTTTCCAAATGTCAGCCTTTCGTACCCAAATGTAGTCCAAATATACTTGCTGAAACTGTTTAAATATGCTTGGGTCCTTTGTTTCATCCATGAAAACGTGCAAATGGAATGGGAACATCTTGAGTGCTCATCAAAAATGTTGTGGAGAAGAGGGATGGCTAGCTCAGAGCAGTCTCAGTAGTGATCACGGATGTCTCAAAGTGTTCTCCCTTGAGAACAATGAGAGAGCCCAAGAATCCTGGAAGCATCTTCATGTCGATCCCAATATCTGCTCCCAGGCGTACTCACAGACATTGTGGTTGGAAATGTGGATTCCTGGGAGGGTTGGGAAAGGGGGGTGGAAAACTGAAAGGAACCCATTGTTCTGCATCAGAGCAGATAAGACGAAGAAGGTAAAGGTTGGCCCACACTAAAAGATTTTTAAAATCCTATCAGATTTTCAAAATGTGAGAGACCACAAACATAACGATTTTTTTTTAAAATCATAGATTTAATAGTTTTGTTCCTATAGTGTGTGGAGTGACACGATGTGACCAAGACAGCACACCACACACAAACAGATTCCATTCACAAACAACCATATTCTCGACTCTGAAAATCTCTCGCGGTCAAACGTGACTTTAGAGTAAACAAACATGCTATAATAGTGTTTGGAGTTTGGACTGCTTTTTACAGAAAATGTGTGGAAGAAAAAGGTTTGGATAAAGTCATGTTATGCTTCCGTCTTTATCAGCTCCCTTTCTGATTTGGTATCGTATCACTTCTCAAATGTGCTTAGGCCTACTTGTATTTCAGAGAATGAACGTAGCCTACATACAAAAAAAAATACAAAAAAAAAACATGCGCACGCCTCTCTTCCAGATGTGAGATCTAAAAATCGCAAATGTTCTTGAAATTATGTGCAGCTGAATAGTTTCAGATCTATGCCTTGTAAAAACACGCTCATTAATGGCATTAACATAGAGCACCAACGTCCAAATGCTTTAGGCTACTTGAGAAAGGCGAGCGACAAGAATTGCTTAGATTTCTAAAAACCTGGGGCCTCGTTAATAAAATGTTGCGTCGAAACCGCCCTACATTTGATCTTACAATAATTTTTCATATGTGCATATGTGTGATTTAGAGAATGAATCGGACAAAAACGTGCATACGCTTCTCTTCCAGAAGTGAAAGTTATAAATCGCAATTGATCATGAAATTGTGCGCAGCTGAATGGTTTCCGATCTCCGCTTTGTAAACGTCGCCTAATTAATGTCATTAGCATATAAAAGAGCACCAGTCAACATCCAAATCCTTTAGGCTACTTGAAAATGGTGAGCGGCAAGAAGTGCTTAGATTTCCAAATACCTGCAGTACTCCGACTTTCTACCACAAGGAAAAGTATGTACGTCTGCTCATACCCTGATGTGACGCTAAGCACTTTTCCACGTCAAAGTCCGTTTTAATAAATATGAACGTTGGCGTGGATTTTAGCATACCCACACTCTGAGTTCAAATCTGTGCTTTCGCACATTTTATAAAGGAGGACCCAGATCACACAACACCTGGCTACAGTAGGTGAATGGTCAGTGGCCACCAAGACTATTATACATTTTCTTTAGGGGTAATCATGGTCAAAATATTTGCATTAATAAAAATCGTATATAGTCAATACAGTTTTTACTTCTATTAATGTCTTCTATTGATCTCTGACCTTTTTGCTTTTTATGTCATGGAGTAAATATCATCACCATTGATCTGAATTTCAGTATTGAAAAGTGACCCCATTAGTGATCTCTAATGAGAAACCTTTCTTGTGATCCAGGTTGTCAAGCTGTTCCTGCTTTCACTTACAACATGGGTCACTGTCATTAAATATTCATAAAGCGCTATTCCAAGAAAATCTGACACTGAAATTAAGGCATTATCCTTTCATGCAGAGTATCTAATGAACAACTTCGAGAATGCTGTTAGGGCATACTTGGATAATAACCAAACATTTTTGAAAAACAAAGAAAGCCATAAATGAATTAGCAAGACTCCAAAGCAAAAATGAGAACATGTATGGTGAGGATGTTTTTTTGTGTGCTAAGGCAGCTCTTTGAAGTGAATGCTGGTCAACACATCTGGCGTCTATTGAATAAAGCTGTTGTTTGTTGAGTTTTCTGCAGTGTGCATGTGTGTGTCTCCATATCACTACTGTAAGTATTGGTGAAAACTTGAGGATGTATGTGGTTACTTTACAGTGTATAGTATTGTTGCTTCATCGTATATTTACCGTGTATATATACAAACACTAAGGTCTGAGCATCAAGAATCAACACATCAAAAAGGGTGAACATCAAAGAGATCAGCTTTCTTTTCCCTTCACAGAATATGACTGCAAACATCAAAGGGGTATACTGTGGTTCCTAGGTGATGTAAAACAGACTTGCATGTGGTTAACAATTAAAATATTTAGCCATAATTTAAAAAATCATGTTCAAAACACATCCAGACACCCTTGAGACTAAGTGGCAAAGGAAGTTGTTAATGTTAAGCAGAATGAGGCAAGATCAAGAATTAGAACTGAATGATTGATTTTCACATTATAGTTTATTACAAGGGTTTATAAAATTACCAAGTACATTTAAGAATCACTGTAACAAAAAAAAAGAAGGGGAAAACATTCATATTTGAACTAAGTGAAATGTGGATTTGTAAAAAGGAATAAAATATATGTACAGACAAACTCAACAATCAGAACATGTAGTCAAATGGCACTCAAAATAAACATACCTCGCAAGTGCTTCTGTTTATTAATATTAACTAAATGCAATGATAATAATGATAACCAAAAATTATAATTATTACAATAACATAAAAACCATATTAACATTTAAACAGTGTACAATATAGTATAACTGAAATCCATATCATTCTAAATAGAACAGTATTTACCAACAGACTTTACTTATACTAGAACTCTATTCTGAAATATAACAAAAATAGCACTTAAAATAAGATTTATTACAATAATAATATTAATAGCAAGAATATTAGGATATTAGACAATGCAAATATGCTTTACCCATGGCTTTCTAATTGGTGAAATTCCTTGTGCACTCACATTTGCTTAGAAATAGCAAAACTGTAGCTGAAGGTAGCGATCTACTCTCTGTTCGAAAAATGGTACACTGAAAGCAGCAGACATTATTTTAATTAATCCATTCATTAATTCCTAAAAAAAAAAAAAAAGATCAGTGGCATATTTTATCAAAGAAAAGTCCTTTGCGTGGCATGTAGAGGAAGTGAAAGAAGAACCCGCACTGGGGAATCCTATTGCCTCTCACTCAACTGCTTTTAAAGTCCCTTCAGAGGCATCTCAAGAAAACTCTCCTGATTGGTGGTTTATAGAGTGAATGACTGATGATTGTCCACTCCGTTCCACCACCATCTACTGTACGTTCAGTATAATTTCTTCATATATTGATGTGGAGCAGCAGAGGTCAGTTGGCACTCTGCTCCATCATATAAATAAAAAGCGACTCCCAAAGCAGCATATACGACAGTTTACGACATACTTTTTTTTTTCATAAATGTCTTCAGATATAAAAATTTGCAGCAGGAATGAGTCCCTCATTCCCTCTATAGCTTGTTTTGAGAGCCTGCACAGGTTAATTTTCTCTCATAGTCTCTGTCTAGTTATATCTCTCTTCATCTCTCGCCTCCTTTTCACGCTCTCTTAAAAAGAATATTATGAATTGTCACTTATGTACAGAGCATGTATAACAAGTACTGGGTTAGTCTGAAAGCTCCTTCTGTACTGCTAACACACCTGAGTAAATTACACAGTCATCCCATTCATTCTAGTTTACTGCCTACTCTAACTGCTAATACCTTAGCTGAATAACAACCTGTCCACGCACGCAAACAGGCACGCGCACACATTTGCACGAGAAAAACATGTCGTGTATTTACACACACACACAAACCACACACACTGTATATACATATAAATGAACTCAGCATCCAGACACTTGCACACAAACAAAAAACACTCATCTCAAACTATTTCAAGACTGATTCCTCCAGAGCCGTCCTGCGCTGGTTAAAGCAGAACTGGCCATACCCTGTGAAATCTACATCGGCTTATATGACTGTCCCTTTAACCCATCCGGATCTGTCTTCTTTTCTGAAACCTTCCTCTTGTGCTCTCCTGATGTAGCAATACGTTCAGTTAAATTTATATATTTATGATATACTTCTTTACAAATGATAGACTATACATTTTTGGCAAATGAGAGTCTTTTACAGAACTTCAGGTGACAGCTCCAAATATGAAGTCTGTTAGTTCTCAGTCTGTCACACGGTGGCATCTAGCATGTTTTTCGGCTTGGCCATAATCTGGTTCTGGTTGGAGTCGAGGCCGAAGAATTTTACACGAAGGCCATCGGTGGGGTGTACCACGGGGACCGAAATCAAGCGTGGGAATGTCCGCGTGGCCAGCTCGAAGCGACTCCCTCCAGCCAGCTCCACTGCCAGGAGTTTGAGGAAAAGAGTGGCCAGCTGCTTGCCGAGGCAGGAGCGAACGCCGCCGCCGAAGGGCAGGTAGTGGAAGCGGCCCTCGCGATCCTCACTACGCTCTGGGCTGAACCGGTCTGGGTCAAAGGCCTCCACGTCCTTGAACACGGCTGAGGTGTCGTGGGTGTCGCGGATGCTGTACATGACACTCCAACCTTTAGGTACCTGTACACCCTGAGAGACGGACAAAAAATGAGGTTAGAAGAAGTGTTGTTACTGTTAACTAAAACTAAAGCTTCAACTATTCAAAATAAAAATAAATATATATATAGGACAAATTTTAAAAATGTTGCCTTGGCAACTAACTGAAATAAATTGAAGTTTAAATTGTAGTAAAATTACTAAAACTAAAATTGAAATAAATATAAATTAAAGATATATAAGAAAAGAAATATTTAAAAAATAATAAAAATGACAGTCACAAAAACTTCAAATAATACTGACTAAATAAAAATATTAATAAATACCATTGCTCTCAAACCGACTAATCTTGATTAATTGCATCTAACATAAAAGTTTGTGAATATATAATATGTGTGAGTATATATACATACACACACACACACACACACACACACACACATATATACACAAACTTTTATGTTAGATGCGATTCATCGATTTGACAGCAATAATACATACTATAATAGTACACAAATAAACTAAAATAATGGTCAGAATGATAAAAATAGATGAGCATTGATTAGATTAACATCAATACAAAATGTTACAAACATTGTTCACCCAAAAAAGAGAATTCTGACATCATTTACAAAACCTGTATGACTTTCTTCTCTGATATTTTAAAGAACGCCGTGGTCCTAACAACACTCGACTTTCATTGTATGGACACAAACCACTGAGACATTTTTCAAAACATCTTTTTTTGTTTCCCAATTAAGAAATTAAGTCATACATATTAGGAAAGACATAAGGATAATGATGAGAAAATGTAAATTCTTGGGTGAAAGTAGCTGCAAATCCACAACAACTCACATCAAGCTCAAAGGTCTGCGTGGCAATGCGATAACCTCCGGACACGGGGGCAAAGAGACGCAGGACCTCTTTGATCACGCAGTCCAAGTACTTGAGGCCAACGATGCTGTCCAAGCGTAGTTCACCCTGGCATAGACAGCCGTCGTGCAGCAGGCCGCAACTCCTCAGCTCCTCACGCAGCTTCTCCAGCACTGGAGGGTGTTTCAACAGTTGCATGATCAGAGACGTGCTGGCGCTGGCTGTTGTGGCAAAAGCAGCGAAGATCAGCTCAATTGTGGACTCCTGAGGGAGAAAGAGAGAAGTTAATGTAACTCAACTAAATGACACTGATATATGGTAGCTAGTCGAAGATATTTGACACTTCTGGCACATTTATATTGTTATTGATGATTTGTGTTTGACTGCTGTTGTAAAACTTTGCAGAAACTCATGTCTGTCATATTTAATTGGTTAAATGTCTTCAGTGATACTATTTGGGGTCAGCAGGATTTGTTATGCTTTTTTAAATGACCTTTATGCTCGCTACGGCTGCTTTTATTTGATCAAAAATACAGTAAAAAAACTGTAATATTGTGAAATATTATTAGAATGATGGCGAAGCTAAATATTCAGCATAATTACTCCAGTCTTCAGTATCGCATGATCCTTCAGAAATCATTATAATATGCTGATTTGCTGCTCAAGAATTTTTTTTATTATCAATGAAATAGTTTTGTGGAAACTGTAAAACAAAAATGTTCAGGGTTATTTAATGATTAAAAAAGTTTAGGGAACACTATTCATCATTAACTAGTTGTTTAGCATGCATATTACTAGCATATTGACTGTTTATTGACTTATAAAGTGCATATAAATGCCTTATTCTGCATGACCATATTCTAGATCCCTTAACCCTACCCCATACCTAAACATAGCCACTACAACAATTAAGTTATTTACTATCAATAAGCAGAAATTAAGAGTTTATTGAGGGAAAACAGTAAATATTAACTAATTAACAGTAAATATGTGTTCCCTAATCTAAAGTGTTACTGTATATATAATATTGTCTCTAGTCATGCAGCTACTTCACCGCAGTCTGACTTTTTCTAAATTCTTAGGACGGAGCTTCTTTATTTCTTTTCTTTCCTTCTCTCTTCTTTTTTCTTTGAGGTTTGGCAGCCATCTTACACAGGTTTCTTTTTTCTCTCTCTCTCCCTCCCTTTTTAACTGCTTGCCAGTGAGTTGGTGTTGACAGGCCTGGGAGCCACTCCTGCCACCACTGTCTGAGGAGACTACACATGTACCTTAGAAAAGAAAAAAGCTAAAACCTCTGAGCTGAGCGGAATAACCAGGCAACAATAGCCTACAGGGAAGCATTTATTTACTATTATCTGTATCATTAAATGTCTGTCATCCCGGTTTGGGCATGACACAAGAGAACTGAGCAGGAGAGAGATGAGAAATAAAGAGAGCAGTCAGTGGGTAAAGTGTGCTGTCAGAGAGTCACTGTTAACCTCTCAAAATCAAAGTGTTGACTTCCTTTTTTGCTTTAATATGTAATCAAGTAATCACAAGTTGACCTCACAATGAAAACAAAATCATCTGGTGAAAAGAAAATGATCAGTAGAAAGAGACTTGAAGGATGACTGTGTGGTGAAATCCATGAACAGTTTTATGGATATGTAATGTATAGCATTAAACAGATATGCCATCTCAAATTGTCTTGAAATGTGTCTTTGTTTGGTGATATAATATCTCTGTTTTACTGTAGTGAGACAGCACATTGTGTCAAAGAAGTCCACTACTATGCAGACTAGGCGGCTACTCAATTTTTAACAGGCTCCAGCATCTAGTGAGCTGCCTTGCTTTCTACTGCCTACAGGCAGCTACCTTCTGAGAAAGCATTCTAACAGAAGGGAAACTCTTTAGTGACTGACTTGAAACACCCTACATGCACTACAACCATCTTAACAGTCACTCTCACACGGCACAAATAGCGTTCAATAGGCAAAGTGCACAAGAGGAGCTCAAATTTGATTTCCCATGGAATTTGACATTAGTATGTTGCTACACTGATGACATGAAGAAAAAACAACACCAACAGTCTGATGAAACAATTCATGAATAGGTTTCAGTATCATATAGCTGTATGTTTATAATCAACATTTTTCTATGTTTGTTTTAAATATCATGATTTTTAATCATTTTGTTGATTTCTGTTTGGAACAGCCTTCACAAAGGAAAGCGTGCATATGAGGCCTTAAAATTATGTTTTGGAACAAAGCTGTAGCTATGTTTCCATCCAAAGTTGCGAATTTAACTTTAAAATTGAAATATCGCATAAAACATTTGTGAATAAAGCACCGTTTGCATGTCATGTGTTAAAGCGAACAAAATCGTCACTTCCTGGTGTCATGATTCCTGTCTTGTGTTCCCCTTGTCTTATGGGAACTTATGTTATTTCCTGTTCTGTGCCATGTTTTGTAGTCCTTTGTAGTTTTTCTTGTTGATTGTTCCCAGGTGTGTCTTGTTCGCCAATCTCCCCTTGAGTGTATATATACCCAAGTGTTTCTCATGTTCTTTGTCTGGTGTTGTCCTTCTATGGATGTTATGTGTGCGCTTGTTGTCAGTTTTGATTTCCTTCCTTGCCCGTTCAGCTGAGTGAATTAAACCAAATCATTCATGCGAGTTATTTGTTGTGCATTGAGAGATTTATTTGGTAAATGTGTTTCCATCGTAGTTTATGCGCATGTCTTCTTATCGTATAAAATTTTTATCTGCCTCAATTGAGCCCATAAGTTTTTTAAGTATTTCAGTGCATTTTGCCGTTTCCATCTAGTGTTTTTTTATGCAATATCCCAAAATGCACATAAAAATATGAAGCATAGCTAATGGTGCTACGCTCACCTTCAGCTCCTGCATCGTAAGCTCTGTGTTGTTCTCCTTGGCGCTTTCTAGAAGCACATCAAGAGCATCGGTGTAATCTTTCCCCTGTGTGTGGAGTGGTTTCTCTCTGATGGCTTTTTCTATGCTTTTCTGGAGTGAGTCTCTTGCGCGAATACCCTGCAAACACACAAAACAAGTTCATTAATTGAAGTTTATTAGTATTGATTTATCTCTGTGTACCTAATACACAGAGACAATCTAATCCATTCCTCTATTTTCAAGCGATTTAGACAATACATATTGACATTTTACCTTCCTATAACCACTAAACGGCAGGTCGATGGGAAGGCTAAAAACGTTCTCCACGAAATCCTGGAAAGTCTGGAAAAGACTGCGCATCTCCTCTTCAGAGACGCGGAAACCCAGGAGCACACGCACCGCCATGTGGAAGGAGAGCCGTTGGGACTCACGGTACACGTTGATGGGCTCAGGATTGGAGCTCCACACCCGCAGGTTTTCCTGAATGACCAGCTGGATCTTGGGCAAGTAGCTCTCCAGAGCCTCATGACTGAAGACTTTAGCAAAGATCTGAGAAACACAAGTGAAAGTGCGGTCAGTCTGCTGTTTTGCAAAATGTGATAGAGAACAAATATGACATGAAAATTGTTTTGCGATGAGTTGTTGGTTTTATAAAATTATTTAGCTCAAAACTGGATCTGATCTTCATAAGGATGTATTTTACCAAAGACACTTAGAAAATTATGTTTGGCCCAAGAGAGCAGTGGAAGGGATCGGCTTCCAAAAACATGCAGGTTTATGAACCTGTCTACATATGTGACACTATCTGACAGTAGACGTACTGTTCCAAAAGCGCTAAACATTTGCTTTAGGAACCTGCATTTGCTGAACTACACTTCCCACAATGCAGCTGGCCCGTGAATCACATCAACCGTCACAGAACAGCACATCTGTGCTCTACAGGCAAGAAATGTCATGAAAATATTATCCTGAAGCCACAGTCGGGACTTAAAGGCCAAGCTTATTTGTCTAATAATATGAAGCATGAAACATTCTCATTAATTCTGAAGTCCTCACTATTTTTGACCTTCTCATACCCTTAACTGCCACTCACCTATACCTCCACCTCTCTCTCAGAATATCTATGAGAGTTTCCCTCTGCATCAGCAGTGAGGGTGAAAGGCGAAGGTAAGATTTTCCTGGCTGCAGCAGCGCATTTCTAATGTGCTTCAGTTGTGCTGGTTTGTTTAGTGAAATAACATCCATGTTCCACGACTAACAATAGCACTTTTTATTTGCCATCTCGTTCCAAATACCTCGTCTCCGCCCCGCTTTTTTTCCAGTAGTAAAGGGAAGAGGGCGGAGACTCGTGTGTCCTCCTCCTGTCTCTCCTCACGTCTGACTTTCTTTTGCCAAGGCCCATTTCTTCATGTCTCCTTTCCGTGCTGTTCTTCTCTATCTCTAACAATTAGCGGGCTGTTAGTATATCATTTAGTTATTAAAATCCTATTTCATATCTATTTATACTTAGTCCTTCTCCCTGTATATAAAACCTCCAGTGATCTGTCCATGTTACTACATTACTAACATCTAATCTTTTTCTGGTACGTCACACAGCGGTTCACATGTGTGGAGGAAAAAAAACGAGTGGCTACAAGCATGTTTGCATCACACATCTCTCTTAGCTACTAACCATACACTAATATAGAAATATTACACCATATTTATACTGCTTATTGGTTTGGGAATTTTGAAGGTTACTATTTTCCTATTGCGATTCTTTGCGTAGTAGACAGACGTCAGTCAAGCTCCACTAATGCCAGTCCCCATTATACAGGATTTAGAACACTACTGGAAAAAAAACAGCCGCCTGTCTTCATTACAAAACGTGACTTCTTGTACTGCACTTTCCACACACACATACACACACCGCCTTTTAAAACTCCCCCACCCTAATAATTTCCATATGTCTTAAATTATATGAAACTGCTCAAAGCTGCTGGTTTGACCAGAATGTAAAGACCTCTTTATTCTCTCCCCCAAACCATTCACTTTCTTTACACTTCTCTCTACTTTTCCATTCTCTCTCTCTTTTCTCTCTCTCTCTCTTTCTCTCCCCCGCTGACTAAAACAAAATCTCTCATTCACAGGGAGAGCACTTTGGTGTAGGCAGGTGAGTGTAGAATTAAGATCCTGTGCCCTCTACTGGCCAACCTAATAAATTCTACCAAATTCCTACCAAAACCACTGTTTGATGGGTCTACTGCTCTCTGGCTACTTTTTGAGGTCTGATTTGGTTGTATCTAATATTAATTAGTGAACTGTTGCGCATCTTGTTAGTGACACAAAGCCAGTTTAACATTAAATTTAACTTGTCATATTCTATGCAATTGTCTCTCTAGTATGTGTAAATGTGTAGCAATAGTCTTCAAAGGGGCAGATCGGGATGTCCCAGAGGGCTTAGGGGCAGAACTTGTTGATGAAAGTACCCATCCAGTCACAAATATGGAATTCTGTACATTTCAAGAGAGTTTGAAAAACAAACGAAAATACACTTATGACATTAGTGTGCAAAGCGGGACATTGGAACATGGTTGAAGGGGGTCCATAAGGCGGTCTTTGTCCATCTGAAGCAGGCTGACTAATTAGCAGTCATTAGGGAGTTTGCATGAGGCCCGGGACCTGGAGGATTAACCAGACTGATTACACCTTGCTGACCCTTCAATGGAACAGGTGTGTGGGGTGAAACTCAAGCCTCCAAGTGACTGAAGAGGACCATGGTCTACAAAAAAAGCTATTTTGTCCCAGAACAATGGGTTGGATTTGAGGAGAAGCTAGTTATGCGCGTAATCCTCCATGTGGTCATTGTGAGCAGACTGTTATGCGTAACAGAGGAGCAAGGCATTGTGGGTATCTATCTCCAAATCTGGACCTATGGATGGCAGACCATTTCCATTTGACCTTCTATCTTGTTTCTTTCACTCCATCTCTCATTCTTACTCTCTGTTTTGTCCTTTCACTAATTCAAAACATTTTTCATTGGCAAGGCAGGGAAATGGAGCACACAAAAACCATCCATTAGGAGATAAGGATGGTTCCCACACATAATAAAACTATATTTGAGTAGTAAACAACTGGATATGGACCTTTCTCCTTTTGCGGTGGATGTCTCCTATAGAGTTGGCCAGACTGTTGGGACCCAGTAGAGTGCTGGTGCTTTGGGGCCAGTCCACAGTGACCAGGCTGTGCTCTCCCATCAGAACTTTACGCACATTCTCTGCCCCCGTCACCCGGATCAGTGGCCGCCCGAGCAGGTGGGTCTTGAATACGTTCCCATACTTCTGCCTCCTTGATGCATGGAAACCTGCACCCTGAAAAAGAGAAGCAGAAAAGAAGAAAAAACATGAGTTGCAGATACTCAGAGGCATTTAATAGTGGAGTAGACAAAATGTTTGAATGCAAAATGTTGTTTACAGTTAAAATTGTGTTATATTAGAGTTTCATATTTGCTAAATGGACCGGATACATTTCATTTGATGTTAATTGGTGAACTGTATGTAAAAAATGATGTTAACAATTATATTTTAAATATTATAATATATATATATATATATATATATATATATATATATATATATATATATATATATTATATAAAATTAAATATTTCAGGAGTATACTGTAATTTACCTTTTAATTCATTTTCAGAAGACAATACTGTTCAGTACTGTACAATATTGTAAATATTATGATTTTAGTAGCCTACGTTAAAAAAGTATGAAAAGTATGGTGTCACCCTCAGACCCGAAACATTGTTGCTGTGCTTTTTCTGCCAACCACAGCCATCAGTTTTCTACCATAAACTGAAAAGTGTTTTTACCTTTGTAGTTCCAATTGAATGATTAACCTTTAGCCTAGCAATAACCCTTTAAATTGAACACAACACTGTAGGCTAAGAGATTTCTGTCTGAATATTACAGAGGTAATGAGGTGTTAGGGCTAATAAGTACTTGGAATGAAGGGTGTTAGCCTTGTGGGATTAGCCGACTTGTTTGTTTTTGTATTGTAAGGGCATATGGGTCCCATTCACAGCATTCTTTATGCAGTTAGGTTAGCTTTAGCTAAGAAGGGGCTCAAGCTTAGCCTTTAGGATCAGAGCCTTTGCTAAGAGAAATGATCTAATGAGTATATGAGCACAGCCATTAGCTCTGAGAAGTTGGCGTGTCTGAATGTGCTAATTAGCGAGGAATCCAGTACATACACTGCAAACTTTCACCTTTCACCCCTTAACCTCTAAAATTTAAGAACAAGCAGAGTGATTACCCCAAAAACCTGAATGTGACGTTTAAAGTGTTACAGCAACACACTTCAGGCTTTCTCAGGGCAGGACACATAAACCTGAATAGTGTCTCATGCCCATGCTTTAAGTGTAGCCATAACATCTGCCTGACTGACATTTTGCAACGTTGATGCTGTATGTACATAATTTAATGCATTATTTTACACAGTACTAAATTAAAACTTCGTTTATAGTCATTCAAGCACATTCAAGTTCAGTTCAGTAGTTACAAACATGATAAAAACTCTAAGCTTTTGGAGTGAGTTGCTCCGTATAACACACACAGTAATTGTCTCTAGCCCTCGAGACTTCTGCTGAGCACATAAAGACGGCCTGTAACCTCTCAGCCTCACACACACATACTGACCCCATGGCAGGAAGTGGCAGTAGAGCTGTTTGCTCCCCTTGCCACCCTCCCCCCTCCCCTTTCCAAATTTTGTGACCAGTTTCATCAAGCACACTCCAACACTCACACTCTTATTTTCAGGGATAAATTTAGCAGCATGCAAGGCTTTTTTCCTGTTTGGCTGAGAGAAACTACTCTGAATACACTTTACCTCAGCATGCTATGTGCATGCCTCTATGTGTTAATGTCTGTTCAGTCCAAATGTGAAACGAATAGCCAACCAGAGTATTTAAACCAAAAAACACTTAAACAAACACCATGGGGTTAAACAACAAGTAAATTCATTCCAGTAGCTATCACAGAGGAAAAAAAGAATAGAGCAAATGCAAGAATCCAGTTAGCCTCTGCTGGTAGATGCCGTAACTACACCATTCTGCAAACAAGAGGCATCTTTCTGCTTTCTTCATTAATGGCCATTCAAAAGTAGCTGTGTATACTCTGATGTTTTTATTTATTTATTACAATTGACAGATTTCCATATGGAGTAACTTATGTTCAGAACTGAGAACCCATGAGCAAAGATTGTAAAATTCAAACTGCATATTTCCGGGAGCTTTAATACCCTCTTCAGAATATATGTATGGACAGAGAAGCTCATGTCACACTGACTTTCCCACCATCTCCTGGTCTTAAATATAAGGGACAGGCCCTGTGCATATTGCTGCTTTAACTCTGAGGGCAAGCACTTCCCAACATCCTTCCTGTGTGCCGTTAGTCCAGTAACCAATCTCTTTTGAGATGGGCAAATAAGCGTTCCACCCCTTTTTGTGTAATTGTGGTCTGAGGCTAGGTTTCTCACCTCTATATAAACAAATAAACAGATTAGTTTATGAACGATGTCTTGGTCTTGAACTTTTTTATAACATATTGCCAGCAAATAATATAGAATGTAAATGTACGTGCATCATCTAAAATGCATTGCATTCTTTCTTTTTTTTCCAAGCATCTAATAACGCAAAAACATCTATCATAAGTCATCCTAACATCTGACAGCGGATGCTTTAGTTTTCCATCTGGACTTATCTTGCTTGATCTCACTCATGCTCTTATACTCTCTTCTCGCCTTTGAGCTTGCACTTCCATATTGTCAGAGACCTTAAATGACAAACTTAGCTCATGACTGGCTGAGATCTCCGAAGACTTAGCAAATGTCTTATGAGCCGCTTGTGCCCCTAAAACCCTACAACAAATGATCAGCTTAGTTAAATAGTGAGACTATAAAATCAAACTAACAAGATATATGCACATTAAGGTTAGACAAGGTCAGACAAAAGGGGATTAAGTCTCATTTTTGCAACTGCGACCTGGCTGAACATGTGAGAGAATATATGGCTGTAAATCCTGCAGTACTGGACAACTTAAACCATATTTCACACTTTCACACTTCTCTTTCTCAGTGTTCACAATATTTTTCCAGCAAATGACTGTTTTGGGGTTTTATAGTTTTGGCGGGATTATATTATATCCAAAGCCTTTTTTGGTCCAGATTCCAGATTCTAGAATCATAAGCGACCAATCTGAACTTCAGAAAAGTCAATAAGAAATGTTTTTAGATTGTTTTTCTAAAACAGCATGACCGGAGTTTCCCCCAGAGAAACTCTGACCATGGCCAAACAGACACACGGCATCCCAGGACCTCGCCAGGTGTTAGACAGGGGGCACAGGCACTGCGTGCACAGTGTGTGGGGTGAGAGAAATAGTCACTGGCCAGCTCACAGCCAGGCAATACTTAAAGACACTGAGGATTTCACATATCAGGTGAGTGTGAGGGCAAGAGGTAATGCTGACATGAACAACCACATGCACACACACACACATCCAAAAGCAATGCAGGGGAAGAGGGGGGAAAATAAATGTAGTATCTTTCACCACATGGTGAGAACTGAGTTTGTGTGATGATGGATGATTGTGTGTGTGTGCGTATGTGTGTGCTCACCTCAGCAGTGGGACCTGTCAGTATGAGAGAAAGAAAGGAGCCGTTTTTAACCTGACAGACCCAGGACAAGGCCGTCTTTCACACATGCCCCAACATGAGGGCACTGGCTAACTCTCTCCCTCTGTTGATTTCTGTGTATAAACACATTTATGCACAAGTGAACATGTAATTTGTATTATATTATGTTTGTTTATGGTCTTTGTTCTGTCATATTTCCCCTTCAGACGATTTCTATTTTGACTTCATGTGTAACCTGCGTGAACTTGGTGTGTTTGATCATTCTGGGAACAAGAACGTCCATTTTAAACACCACATGCTGTCATCCTTACCAGGCCAGGGCCTTTTTTCCACCTCTCCCGGAGTAGTGAAACTGTGCAATGTATGGTCACACACTACATCACCAAAAACACATATACATTTCTCACATCTACATGTGTGTATTTACACATGTAGGGGCCAACGGTTCCCTCTTAAACAAGTGTACACAGAAGGGCAGCCAGAAAGGATCCAGTCCTGACCTGTGTAGTACAAGTGGAAAGTACAAAAGACAGATAGAAGATAGCTTGGAAGTGAATGACAGTGAGGTGAGCAAAAGAAAATGTGATTAGAATGGTTTAATGTTCACAGTCTACTTCATAGAAAAGTGACTCGCCGGGCTGGAAATAGCAGAACAGGTCGTGAGGCAAAATGTGGAGACAAACGCGCTGGGCTTGGCCGTGCAGATGTCATTTGGCTAGAAGGTGAGAAATGTCCTCCCTCATTTCACAAGGCCACAGAAGCTCAGACGTGCAAAGAACGAAAATAAAACAAAAAACCCAAAAGGGTCACTGACGCACAAAATCTCCACACACCCTGGAAAAGCAATGAGGTAATAATCTGCAGCTTACTTGCACTGTCAAACACACGAATGCGGCCGGTGCGTCCGTCCACTTCTGCACGCATGCACGGTTACAGTTACTTTGTTGTATGAGCTAATTTTCTTAAAAACCACGTAAAATCGGCAGTCACTCAAATTAAAGCCTGTTTGTTTTTGAGCGAAGGCAGATTGGGTTCAAGAACTCCGTTAGAGGTTGAGGTTAGATGATCTTCAGCGATAAGACCGAAAAGCTTTCCACAGTCATTTGGACCGCGGAACATATGTCAAACGTCACTTGGGGCTCTTGGGAGGAGAACATCTGTGTCAGAAGCTCGTGCAGCTGCATAGTTTTTGTCACTTTTATCCTTGATGTATTTAAAGCCTTAAAATACGAATGAATTAGACAACAAACCGACAAAACGAATAACAGATTCTTGTATTTCGAAGTAGTTAAACAAATCAGAAATGTTTACATGCGTGTTCAGTTATGTGATCTTCGACCTCAAAACATGCCTGTTCTACGCCTCTGGCAGTCAAAGGGTTAACTCGCCACGTTCAATAGTTTATTTTATTTTGAAAAGAAATTTATCAGATATTTTACAAGGGGGCGCAATAAAGAGGACCGCTTTTTTTCCACTGGCCCATTCCACACAGAGTGTGCAGGACTAAAAATACAAATTTCTGTGTAAATTGGACACCAGTCGAGCCTCCCGCTCCATAAATGTAGCCTTTGTGTGCCAGTGGAAATGTTATACAAATGACCCCTTTATTAAAATCACAAAAAACCCTTTTAATTATATTTATTCAGATCAGCTACGGTTGACCTAAACACAGGGGTGCTACGCGAGGGACTTGGGGGTGCAATTTCATATGCAGTTTGAATCACCCCGATGTGTTTCTTCAGCGTACGACCGCCATAAAGAAAGACGAGAAGAAAAGAAAGATAGATGGAGCAGGGGGATTTGAAAAGTGTACGGCAAGTTTAGCTTGGCACATCGTTTTGCTCCGTGCTCTTTATTTCTATCACTCATTATTCTGACCCTTGTCCTTAGATCCTTCTGTATATGTGTGTGTGTGTGTGTGTGTGTGTGTGTGTGTGTGTGTGTGTGTGTGTGTGTGTGTGTGTGTGTGTGTGTGTGTGTGGCTTAGTCTGGGGGCTGCTGTGTTTATTAGTTCAGAGCGGCAGGTAACTGCGCGGGGGGAGTTCTCCGTACGTTGACCCACAGTCTCAGCGTATATATAGATAATATGTCCATTTACTGAAATAGCCCGTTGGAATCTCTCAGGATGTGTGCATTGGCCCGTCTCCATTGGGGTATAGACAGCATTTCTGCAAAGAGAGGGCGGGAAGAGCGAGCAGAAGCAGTAGGACTAGAGGTCCCATCAGTCACCCTTGGGTGTACCCACCAAAGAGGGTGTGCTTGGGGACACATGACTATGCATAAACGAGAGGAGATATGGGAATTTTCTGCAATGCAGTTGGAATCTGCAATCGGGACCAGAGAGAAATGATCTAGCTTAATGCCGAACAAACGGCAAAGCCCACGAGACAATTAAGCGCAAAGAACCTAAATGTGGCGAGCTGAGAGAATGGGCTCCCCTTTGACCTGGAAACACTTTGTGGAGAGAGATTATGGTTGTTCAGTGCAGTGTGAGCGCTCACCCCGGGGACCCCCTTTTCTTCTCTTTTCTATCCCCTACCTTCCTCCTCCTCCCACTACTGCTGCCAAGCCCCCTCCGCTTTCACCCCCCGTCCCCTGTTCCTACAGACAAGAGGCTGTTTGAGGGGTTGGTGGTGCGTTCCAGAGGTGAAAAAGGGGCCACACCGCACTGGTGCCAGTCATGCCCGTTTCATGCTCGCTAATCCCGACAAGCCCCAGGAGAGAGCCAGAAAGCGAGAGAGAGGGGATGCTGGAAAACTGTTCCTAAATCCCCCAGGTCTGTATAGGCCATGCTCTCTGGAATTCTGATCAGAGCCCCAAGCCGTGTAGTCTTTGTCCCAGGCTGTGGGTGTGTTTTTGACCCCCTGGTGGGCGGCTTTATTGCCACCCAGACTGGAGTGATTTGGGTCAAGGTGGAGACGTGCGGTAGGGGTAAGGGTAAGGGAGGGTTGCCCACTGGGTGAACTGTGCAATATCAAGGAGTTATGGCTACTATTGCAAACCAGTGCATAATTCATTAAGGACTTCATGAATTTATAGTTATCATTATTATCTTAATGTTCAATTTGAACTCACTATTACTCACTAAATCAGCCTACAAAAAAAGTAATGTCCCTGGCATAGTCCTAGTTAATTTGATGCTCCATTTCAGCCAAAACTTGGAGAACAGTTGAGAAGGGGACAAAGTAAGAAGGTTCTGACCAGATATTTTTTGGTGGTCACCTGAAAAAATTCACACAGAGACAAAATACTAAATAATTTCATAATACATAACGGCAAACACACTGCAAGAGAACGCAAGTCCATAAATCTATGTCAATCCCAGATTTGACCCACTTATGGATTCAGCTGCTGCTTCGCGGAGTCTTGAGGCGACAGACAGAGATATATGAACCAAAAAAAGGGGCTAACCAACAAAGTAATTGTGGTGTCTTAGATGTATTGATATACATGGATGATGTAAAAGCAGTGCATGTTTTCAGAAGCACAATAAAGAGAGATACAGTATCAACAATTCAAATTGCACGTTTGCATGTCAGCTCTCAGTCCCCTTGCAGTCCTGCATGCCTTGAGCTGTAGAAATAAGGAATGACAAGTTTGCCACAAATGGACCAGTCCAAATCCTATTGATTTTAAATATATTTTACATTTTAAATATACCTCTGAGATGTCAAGCCTGTATGTTTTTGTAGAGAGCCTGCCAACTGCACGGAAATTCTCTTCTGGATTTCCAGCAAGTTTGGAGAATCTATTCCTGACCAGAGAATTTGATCTGTACACCACTCAGACCAGGACATTCCTCCCTATTGAATCTCAGAAAATCTCAGTTTAAAGCAACCCACTCCAGCTACTGCAAGCCAATGTCCAGGAACATCCCTGTGCGCACCATGGATTGAATATAGAAAGACATTTATTTATGTATTTTTTTCCTTTACAGCTTACGGTCGTGTAATAAACTACTTTTAAAAACCACACATACACACATATTATGGCCACTGGGCTGATTTTTAGATACCCTGCATGTACAGTATGCGCACTACGCGCTGTCTGGGTATTATGACAGAACGGCACGGTATCATTCACAGCACGCGGGCTCTTCTAGAGTAACCGGCGTGCGTAATTACACAGAAGCTCAATGAAAGCGCGACATTACCTGCCCTCGCAATCAATCTCATCCCGCGCGCCAAGGAGAGTTTATGCGCGCTTTGACAAGCGGGGCTCAGTGGCTGTGTTCTCGCGCGCATCGGAAGCCAAGGACTACAATATTTCTGGAACTGAGCGCGGCTTTCTTGGCAGCCGCAAACAGGTTGTTCCACGTGGATTGAGTACTGGCTGTATGAAACAAAAACTGACGGCTATCTAAAACAGACAGCTCATTAACACCATGGAAATATGGCACGGATTAAATTGCACACGTGGGAATCTCTTTTTAACGCGCAATATTACGCACGAGCACACACGTGCGAAAAGCATTAGTGGACGTTATCCTACTCTTTATGTGTCTTTAACAATCCATTTACCTACATGGAGACTATAGCACTGGTGAACGCACGAACCCGCGGTGCTTGGCGCGCACCTCAGCAGTGTGCGTGCGACAGCAAGGCGATTGGAAACTTGGAAAGACACAAGGAGATGGAGCTCTTACCTGAAAGAACCAGTGGCATGTTTCTCCAATGATGGGGAACCCCATGGAGCCCTTGGGCATGGGCAGCTTGCAGCTCTTGTCCCGTGTTGCGGTCCATCTCAGCTGCCAGAGCTGCTGGGACACGGCCAGAAGAAGTGCCATGGACACTAAACACGCAGCCAGCGTCGCCAGCGCCGAGACCAGGTCAAAACTCTCGAAGAGCATGGCTGTGAACGTCCGGGGGCTGTTTTCAAAGACCTCTTTGGAGTGATGAGCACTACAGTGGTTAAGCCTTCTCAGGAGTAGGCTATATGAGTGACTTGCTGTGTTAGATATGATTTGCTGCTACAATTATTCTGAAAAGCTAAAATAGCTGAGCAGATTCTCTCACCAAAAGGCAACGCAACAAAGTTATGTAATGAATAAATTGAAGTGTTTAATTAACAGAATGCTGGATATTACAAATCGATCTTAAATGTTTGAATATCATTTTAGATTTTGCAAATCGCTGTCCA